>NC_142608.1:18839157-18849266 GCF_041222555.1 Hakea prostrata
CTCCATTGCTACCACGGGTCGTTCGGTCTCAATACCCCTCCGATTAGGGTCTGACATAACAGGACATCCTAGCCAAACACTACTAGACAATCTTAGATATGTCATCCAACAGTTTAGGAAGGTGTCCAGAGGGCATCTCCGGAAACATCCCATAATATTCCCGTAGTAGTCCAAGGACAGAAGTGTCAAAAGGACACCTCTCCTTTCCAAACCATACTTAAGCATACACATGCATCAATTCATATCATCACATATATGGTAACTTCATATATGGAGAGAAATCAATAATTGCAATCACTTTGTATATAATTGGTAAGTAAATCATACATGAGTCAATTCAATATGAATAAGTAATGCTACTGTAATCAAAGTTATGCAACAGTAGTATATCATTGTCAGAATCTAATTAAGGAAACATATCAATGATATTCAAATATAGAAACTAGATTCATGCTATCTATGCAATTAAGGAAATAACCATCCTTACCTTTTATAACTCGCAAAGGAATCCTAAGAAATCAAGTAAGATCTTGGCAAACTTGAGAAGAAGGTCCTAAACAAGTGTATACAACATATTAGGAAAGATCCCTAACAGAAAAGATACCAAAACATCCAACACGGACCAATTCGGAGTTGCTTTGTACTCATTGGTCGAGTGGATTGGTCGATTGGTCCAGTCGACCAATCGATCGACCAATGCGACGATAACCAAAAAAAACAGAGTTTTAAGATATGAAATCCGAATTTGGTGGTTTAAAAGGGTACTAATCAAGGGGTAAACTACATCAGTAGTATCCTAACATATAGGGGACCTCAAAACACTAATCCAATCAAGCCATCAAGATCCAAATTAGGAAACAAAAAGTTACCATAATTAGATCAACCATGGATCTTGAAGAATTCAAGGTAGAAATCAAAGACAAGAACAATAGGAGGATGGATCATTGCTTCAGGTAAAGATATCATGAAAAACATACTTAGATCTTCAAGGAAATAGGCTTAAAAGCATAAATCTAAATAAGGAAACAAAACCTACCATATATGTAACTATCATGATTCATGAAGAACACATAGTATGGTAGAAGAGAACAACTAGAGATTGATAGATCATGGATCATGAAAAGAAAACACAGTATTTGACTACTAACATGATCAATATAGAAGATCCAAGGAGATCAGAATTCAAATAAGAAGTTAAACAAAGATTAGATCATGGTTTGATCATGATTCCTTCAAAAGCTTGCAATGATCATGGTTAAGATCATTGTTCTAGCCATTAATCCTTAGGATGATCATGAGAGACAAGTCCGAGAGATGTTTGCAACAGAGAATGCAGCATCTCCTCTCAGTCTCAACTCAAAAAGGAAAGAAAATCAGAGATGGAGGAGAAGAAGAGAGTGTAGACATACCTTTTGATGCAAAAGGAAGAGTTTCGACGAAGATCCGTCAAGAAAATCACCAAGGATGCAAGGGAGATGACTTGCAGAGGTCTTTGGTTCGTTCCAAAGAGTTTGGAGGTAGCAAATACGAAGTGGACTCGAGATTGGACTTAAATAGAGCAAGAAAAACCTAATTGCCAAAGACAGCACTCATTAGTCGAGTGGATTGGTCGACGGCCCGATCGACCAATCGGTCGACCAATCTTGCGACAATTCCAAAACAGGGAATTGAAGACCCAGATCAAATCCAATCCTAAAGGGGTTTTGCACACATGTCAAGTGACTTACCTAATAGGTAGAAATGCCTTCAAACCAAGATAGAGAGCACTCCAAATCCAACAACTAATCCGATCTTCATCAAGATTCAGTTTCCATAAATAGAACTTCATCATCAACTTTCATGGATTCAAAGCCAGACACCAAGTCCTCCACTGGGATGGCCCAAAGCTGACTTCTTACTTTACTTCGGGTCACTGGACCTACAAATAACAAGGTTTCCGGGTCAGGGTTAGGGCTGGGTTTCACAGAACTATCCATGTGGCTGAGAGCCATGACAGCCCAGGCACAATGACGCAATTATCAGGGGCACACTCTACCACTGAGCTAATAGCTCGTAGTGCGGGCCTCCCACTGGGGGCCCACTCTGCCAAAAGCTAGAGAAGCCCCATCCCTCTCTTTCCTTTTTGCGTCCCCATGTTGCCACACGGGAGGGACATTGTGAAACCCAGCCCTAACCTTGACCCGGAAACCTTGTTATTTGTAGGTCCGATGACCCGAAGTAAAGTAAGAAGTCAGCTTTGGGCCATCCCAGTAGAGGACTTGGTGTCTGGCTTTGAATCCATGAAGGTTGATGATGAGGTTCTATTTATGGAAACAGAATCCTGATGAAGATCTAATTAGTTGATGGACTTGGAGTGCTCTCTATCTTGGTTTGAAGGCATTTCTACCTACTAGGTAAGTCACTTGACTTGTGTGCAAAACCCCTTTAGGTTTGGATTTGATCCGGGCCTTCAATTCCCCGTTTTGGCCTTGCTTTGTGCATTGGTGGTCGACCGATTGGTCGACCGGGCCAGTCGACCAATCCACTCGACCAATGGGTGTCTGTCTTTGGCAATTAGGTTGATTCTTGCTCTATTTAAGTCTAACCTCGAGTCCACTTCGTATTTGCTGCCTCCAAACCCTCTCGAACGAACCAAAGACCTCTCGCAAGTCATCTCTCTTGCATCCTTGGAGTTTTCTTGGCGGATCTTCGTCGGAACTCTTCTTTTTGCATCAAAAGGTATGTCTACTCTCTCTTCTTCTCCTACATCTTTGTTTTTCTTTCCTTTTTGAGTTGAGACAGTAGAAGAGATGGCATCTTCCCTTAAACACACCTCCCCTCCATCTTCTCTTCTCCTTCTTTTTCCATGTTCTTCCTGTTAATATTACTTTATCCATTTTCTACTTCTTTTTGTGTTTTTATTATTTTCATTATCTTTTTTTTTTTCTATTCCCCTCTTTCCTTTCCTTCTCTCCCCCTCTCTTTTCTTCTTTCTTTTTTTTTTTTGTGGTTTTTTTTTTTTTTTTTCTACCTTCCCAAAACATTATTTTTTTTTTCTTCTTCCCCTCCTTTTCGTTCTTCTTTTTGCATGTTATTACATACTTAGGTGGTTTTTTTTCCTTATTTAGATTTATGCTTCTAAGCCTTATTCTATGAAGACCTATGCATGTTTTCATGTTTTCATTACCAAAAAGCAATGATCCATCCTCCTATTGTTCTTGTCCTTGTTTCTATTTCAAAATTCCTCAAGATCCATGTTTGATTTATTTATGGTAACTTTTTGTTTCCTAATTTGGATCTTGATACCTTGATTTGATTAGTGTTTTGAGGTCCCCTATATGCTAGAATACTACTGATGTAGTCTACCCCTTGATTAGTACCCTTTTGAACCACCAAATTCGGATTTCATATCTCAAAACTCTGATTTTATAAGCTCTCATGCTGCATTGGTCGACTGATTGGTCGATGGACCACTCGACCAATCCACTCGACCAATGAGTACAGCAACTCCAGAATTGGTCTGTTTCGGATGTTTTGCTATATTTTCTGTTAGGGATCTTTCCTAATATGTTGTATATACTTGTTTAGGACCTTCTTCTCAAGTTTGCCAAGATCTTACTTGATTTCTTAGGATTCTTTGCGAGTTATAAAAGGTAAGGATGGTTATTTCCTTAATTACATAGATAGCATGAATCTAGTTTCTATATTTGAATATCATTAATATGTTTCTTAAATTAGATTCTTACAATGATATACTACTGTTGCATAACTTTGATTACAGTAGCATTGCTTATTCATATTGAATTGATTCATGTATGATTTACTTACCAATGTTATACAAATGATTGTAAATATTGATTTCTTTCCATATATGGAGTTACCATATATGTGATGATATGAATTGATGCATGTGTATGCTTACGTATGGTTTGGAAAGGAGAGGTGTCCTTTTGACACTTCTGTCCTTGGACTACTACGGGAATATTATGGGATGTTTCCGGAGATGCCCTCTGGACACCTTCCTAAACTGTTGGATGACATATATAGGATTGTCTAGTAGTGTTTGGCTAGGATGTCCTGTTATGTCGACCCTAATCGGAGGGGTATTGAGACCGAACGACCCGTGGTAGCAATGGGGATTCATGGGCGCTCAAGACCGGTAACCAACCCGTGAGAGGACAGGAATCACATTGTGGGGGCCATTTATTGGTAGGGTTGCATATGGTTAGACTTGGGCTCACGGGCGCTTAAGACCGGTAACCAACCCGTGAGAGGACGTGAGAGCTTCCCGTTTACCATATGTGGATGATCAATAGGGTTGGTGAGTCCGTAGTCAGGGACTATGAGGACTCTAGTGTGAAGGATACCGGAAAGGATCGTCGGGACGAGGAATGGAAGTATCCGGATCCGACTTGATGTAACCAAGTAGAAGACTTGCATTTGGCTAGGTATTACCCCGACATGCGCCGATTTATACCAAATGGTTGTGAGAGAGTGTGTTGACTTAACCCCCTGCCAAGGTTTGTCCCGAGGGATGAAGGACCCATTACCAATCGGTCGCCCGAGATATCTTAAATGGTTGGAGGGAATCCAAGATATCTTAAATGGTTGAGGATGTGAGTGGACTTTCCTAAAGAAGTACGGTGCTATGACTTAAAGCATGTCCGCCAATAGAGACCAGCATACATAGAGTTAGAATCATTCATTCATTGTTTGTCTCATATCATATTGCATTTATGATTGTTCCGGAATCCTGCCATTTATGTTATTATGGATTTTAATCGCGCCTTACTTGAGTTTCTTTGAAACTCATTCCTTTATTGTATGCAATGTTGTTAGACTATCCTGCAGGTACGGAATACTATGACGGTCCCTATGAAGAAGCGCAAGGCGAAGAGGCATATCTCCGGGAAGGTGATTGCGGTTACCACAATTACTCGAAGATCCCACGGGTGGTTATGCTCCGTACGATGCTTAGTCCGACCATTGAGTGGGAAGCGTCCTTGTGCTATTTATGAGATCTACACCTACAAGGATGTCGTCTACAAAGTGGAGAATAATTTAGTTACCCAATGTACTTGCTACTTGGGATTAGCTTTTATCTAGTTTATTCTTTCGAGCTACTTTTCCGCTGGATGTAAAGTGGGATTTTTGCTTCACTTTACTTATCTGTTTGACACTCGATTATATCTATTATTCCGTTTCGTTTATGATTCATTCTTTCATTATTGGATCTATGATTTATCTTCCGCACTCTTGTTATGGTTGTTCATGATTATGTTATTGTTTATGTGGGAGGTTGATCACTCGATACCCGATCTTCGGCCTGTGGATCACACTCTCGGGTATGCCGGATAGGGTACCGGCCGGGGGGGCGTGACAGATTGGTATCGAGCGCAAGGTTCGAGGAGATCCTAACCACAAAAGGCAACAACTGAACATTCTGAGTCATTGATCCGAAGTGACTCTTCTACTCTTAGAAGTGAATAATAGAACACCGAATTAGAAACTTGAACTTTGAGGCATAACGAACATTTCGAATAACATACCATAATTATACTTGAACAAATGACACTAATGCAAGGAAAAGAAAAGTGCATAACATACAATAGTTAAAGAGAAACAAAATGAACTTCATTAATTTCAAAAGTTTTTACAATGATTACATCCGAAATGCATAAATGGGAAATCCTAAGGTACAGTCTATCTAGGTGATCTACTATGATCTCTATATGCTCCGAACTCCTCTGCTAGCTGAGTCACCCGATGCTCTATCTCGTCTGTCGAGACTCCATCCTCTCGTACATCTGCTCTGTCCGACCTCCATCCTCTCTAGCATGGAAGTCATCGATCTCATCTGTGCACCAAGATCCGAAGTCTCCAGGAACCGCATGTGAAGGGCCACCTCGCCTCGAAGTGTGATGAAGGAAACTCGTGATGCACGGGCTCGGCCTCGCGCATATCTGTATCATCTCCGGCCTGATCATCACTATCGGGACCGATATCCTCTCCTCCATCCTCTGATCCCTCATCCTCATCCTCGATTCATCATCATCCTCACCCTCTGGACCAGGAGATCTCTCTAACCGATGTAGTCTCATCGTCGAATGGTCCGAGTCCCAATGGGGTATCCACTGTGATCTAGTGTCCATCGGAGTATCCTCGAAACTCACCCCGAAATGCCCGAAGATCAAAGTCGAAGCCTCCCATAGCAAAGGTTCCGCATGCTAGGCCGCAGAAACTAAGTCCGGCATGACCTGCTGAATGATGTAAGAAAGATCGATCTCGAAGCCCATGTAGATGCGGTAAATGACCAAGGCCTCCATCACCGTGACCCGATGGTGATGTCCGGCTTTCGGCATGATGTTCCGGCCGACTATGCGACCGATAATACGTGCGAGAACCCGTTATCCGTCCGCTAGTCCACGGTGTGAAGCATCGGCGGCTATCCCATAGCGTAGAGCATATCTCGCGAGCTCGTACGGCATCGGATGGCTGTCCGGTCTGCTCCGGGCGGTATCCACACACCATGCTGTGTGGGTAGTAAGGGACTGCAAGATCTCGGCCGGTGTCCGGGTAGAGAAGCGAATCCGAGTCTGGTGGACCCTGCTCCACGAGGACAGAGTCGAGTGGATGTCCACTGGCCCCGAGCCTCCTCTGTGTAAGTAAGGTTGCTTTGAAGAACAACCTCACTAGCTCCGGGTATCCCGGCAAATCCTCGGTGAAGAGGTGAGTCCTTTGTAAAGTGTCAAACCTCTGCCGGATCTCGAAGGCTACGAGCTGGCGTAAATGAAGTAGACGCCCCATCTCGATGTTACAATAGCTGAAGTAGGCCTCGTACGAAACTCGGCTGAGGTGTGTCAAATAGGTCCGGTCTCCTAACCTCCTCTCTGGGCTCGAAAGGAACCCGACCTCGCCCACGAGGCACCTACGATGCGACCTCGACCTCTACCTCCTCCTCGTCCTCCCCTCCGCATGATGTATCTGTGGAAGAGACAAGAGACATTTCCAATTAGTGCTATTTCAAGATTTGAGCCAAAAGGGTATTTTCGTAATTTTTTGGAAAATTTCAAATTTGGGGGAAATTTGATTTGAACATACTAGCATGTGCACAATACTTGGAATTTCATGTCTATGAAGTTGTTTTGATGAAAATCGATCGAAAACATGGATTAAAGCGAAAAATTCAGCAAGAAGAAATTTGGGGATTTTGCAATTTAGGTCAAAATTGGATTTTTGAAAAGTTGAAATTGGTTAAATCAAATTGTATGGACCTATCTACAATGTCATCTTGAGCATGTAGCATTTGATCTCGTGCGAAAATTTCAAGCGGTTTGAGAGAAAACAGAAATTTTTCTAAAAGATATCGATTTCGGTATAAAACTTTGCGAGATGAGCACCAAATGTGTTAAAACTTGTTGTCTATGCATGTCATTGTGTTTAAAACCTAGGGAATATGTTTCTAAGCATTCCTAAGCATGATTTCTAGCATTGGATACAAGTAAAGCATGGTTTTATTGAAATGCAAGCATGAGAAGATGAAAATGGAAGAAAGAATGAGAGATTTACCTTGTTTGTGAAGATGGTGTGTTGTGTTGTTGTTGTTGAAGCACTAAATCACCTCAAGAACACTTGTGAGAACCTTTGGAGATTTTCCCTAGAGCTCTCTCACCTTTGGAAGAAGTTAGAATGAGGTTGGAATGTGGAAATGAGGCTTATAATGCGAATTTTAGGTATTCTGTCTTCATTGGTTGACTGATTGGTCGATTGGGTCACTACGACCAACCACTCGACCAATGGTCACGGTGACCTCATTTGCTGTTGAATTTTTGGAAAATGTGATTTTTGCCTTATGGAATATTGTTTGATGACTATATGGATATATTTGAGCATGATTTAAGTTTTCAAATCATTTGGACTTGTGGTTTATGTTGAATCTTCGAAATTCGGTATTTTGATGTTCTCGGTTTTTGCGAGAATGGTTACTCTGAGAAGTGGGCGTGGTGAATCCGGTGGTCATGGAGGTGGTGAAGTACCTCGGGGAGGTGGTGAAGTACCTCATGGGGGTGGTGAGATACCAAATGCTGATCGGGGTACTCATGAGATCCCTGGTGCCCCGAATGTTGGAAGTTTCGAGGAGATATTGCCAATATTATGGGCAATATGATGCGGCGACAAGCGGCTCAATTCAACCAGATGTTGGTGGGTTTCATGACTCTGCATAATGAGACCCGGGCTGGTGCTAATGTGAATCCTCATGCCGCGATCCCGAATGCGGGAGGTTTAGCTGGAACTCCTCATGCTACTTTGATGGAGAGTTTTACGAAGATGCAAGTACCCACTTTTCTTGGTGTTACCAAGGACCCCTTGTTTCCTAACAAGTGGCTTCGTGAGTTGGAGAAGGCTTTCCGGCATCTGCAATGCTCGGAAGCTCGAGAAGATTTTGTTTCTTTGAGCGAAGTTGCAACAAGAAGCCGATGCATGGTGGATCTCCACTCGTCTGTTTTGGAAGGTTTGCATGCGGGAGTTGTAACTTGGGAGTTATTCAAAGAGGCTTTTTGTATGAACTACTTTCCCGAGGCGGTGAAGGATGCAAAGGAAGCTGAGTTTATGATTCGACTCAAGGAACTTTGCCTGTGTTGGAGTACCAACGAAGTTCGAGGAGCTTCATTTCTTTGCTCCAGATTCTTTGAAGGAAGACCTCGCCAAAGCAAAGAAGTTCTTCAAGGACTGCGCCACTGCCCATTAAAGCTTATCTCACGGTCCGGCCTATAGTGAGCTATGCTCAAGTGGTGCGAGAACTCGAAGAAGTTGGAAGAAACAAGAAGGAAAGTGCTCGTGTGCGAAGCCTTGGCGATCAAGGAATTCTGGTCCGGTGGATCGCAATGATCGTCGTTATGTGAGACCTACACCCTACCCCACTCCTACCTTTCGGGCTAAGAGTGTAGGTCGAGAACACGGGTTTTGAGCAGCCCGGCCGGTTTAAACGGTATGGCGGAAACCGACCACCAGCAAATGCTAGTGCAAGTGCAAGTGCGAGTGCAAGGCCTTTTGTTCGAAGTCCTCTGTTGCAGCCACCCTGTTGGATCCAGCAATCCGGTTTGCTTCTCTGCAAGCAAGCTGAGTCATTTTGCTCGTGCTGTCCAAGCGGCCCCCCTTGACAGCCCCGCTCCAGTGGTGAAGAGTGCTCCTGCTCCTCCCTCCGGTAGAGTTTTCAAGTATTTCCCGATCTGAGCGGGATCCAAGCCATGATGTGATTACTGGTACATTGTTAGTCGCTTCTATTTCTGCATTTGTCTTATTTATGGGTGCATCTCATTCGTTCATGTCATCTGCATTCATCAAGAAGACTAACCTAATCCTCGAGAAGTTGTCCAGTTGTTTATTGATTAGTACACCTACTGGTCTGTTGTGGAAACTAGATAGGGGGTTATCTAAATGTCCTGTGTTGATTGGTGAGAAGAACTTGGAAGCCAATTTTGTGATTTTTGACATGAAGGACTTCGATGTTATTTTGGGAATTGATTTGGGTGACAGCCCATAAGGCTGTGTTCCTTTGTTCCTCAGAAGATTCAAGTCCCATATATGTGGGAAGTCCGGTCTTTGAATTTCAAGGTGAAAAGAGAAGGGTTTGTAAGAAGGTGCTGTGCGTGCTTGATGCAAGTCTATGCCCTAGTGGATGATGCCTCGTCGGAAGGCAAGGGTATAGTGGAGAAAAGAGTCGATGAAGTCGAGTTATCCTGCGACTTTGTTGATGTCTTCCCGATGATCTATGAGTGCCTCCGGACCAGAGATGTCGAATTCTCTATTGATCTCGTCCCTGGTGCCGCCTCCGGTATCTAAAGCTCCGTATAGGATGGCTCCTCCTTGAGTTGAAAGAGTTGCAAAATCAGTTGAATGAGCTCATTGATAGAGGTTTCGTACTAGCCTAGTGTGTCACCTTGGGGAGCTCCGGTCTTGTTCGTCAAGAAGAAAGACGGTAGTATGCGCTTGTGCATCGACTACCGTGAGTTGAATTAGTTGACTATCAAGAATAGATATCCACTTGCCCGAGAATCGATGATCTCAAAGGTTGCGGAAAAGAAGTTGTTTGCTAAGTTTAGCAAGTGTGATTTACGGCTTAAGAGAGT
>NC_142608.1:19863579-20013460 GCF_041222555.1 Hakea prostrata
AAGCCAGACACCAAGTCCTTCACTGGGATGGCCCAAAGCTGACTTCTTACTTTACTTCGGGTCATCGGACCTACAAATAACAAGGTTTCCGGGTCAAGGTTAGGGCTGGGTTTTACATTCAGGCTCTGATCCCCCGAAGATGGTAAGGATCGGTGACCGAGTAGCTTCAATCACCTCCTTGCCCTTCTTAGACTTCGGAGCCTCCCTTGATCGTTCTGAACTAACTGAACGATCCCTTTTAGGAGCAGCCGCGCGTGGCTCACGTGGCTCCTCCCTCCTTCTGCTAACAAAATTGGACAAGTGTCCCTGAGATATTAATCTCTCAATATCTGCTTTCGATGACGACAGTCATTTGTATAATGACCATAGTCCTTGTGGAATCTGCAATATTTTTCTCGATCTTGCTGCTCTCCGGGTTTCAAAAGAATTTTAGGCGGCCACTTCAAAATATTTTTTCTTTTGATGATATTTAAAATATCAGCCCGAGGAACATTTAATGGAGTGTACTCACTTTTACCGGGAGACCTTTGGCGCCAAGCCTTAGATTTTCCAACCTGATCACGGACATTTTTCTTTGGCTTCTGCTTCTGCTCAGGAGCCTTCTGTTCCTTATTGGAGACTTTATTATCTCCTTGGCGCGCATCTAGAATCTCCATGACTTCAGCCTCGCTTCGGCATCTCTCGTACCAACTCAAGCATAAGTCCCAGGCATATCCTGTAGTAATAACTCCAGGAGTTTCCGATTAGTGAGTCCCGTGAATAGAGCAGTTTTGGCTACTTGGTCATCCAAATTTTCTATCTCCATCGTTACTTTGTTGAATCTTTTCAGAAACTCTCTGATTGATTCGTTTTTTCCTTGTCTGACAGTAAACAAGGTTTCTTCCGTTTTGTTGACCTGTATTCCACTCTGGAATCGCCCTATGAATTTGCACGCCAATTCATCAAAGTTTACGATCCTTTTAGAGGGGAGGTTCGAAAACCACTTTTGTGCTGCTCCAGTTAAAGATGAACCAAAACCCCGCATAAAATTTCATCGGAATTACTCGAAACCGCCATGGTCTGTTGGTAATAGCCAATGTGAGCTGTTGAATCTCCGGAGCAGTCGAATGTAGAAAAGGTAGGCAAACGAAAGTTATGGGGAAACTGATATCCCGCAATTGGCTCGGTAAAGGGGGTCTTCCGAATGACTGAGTAAATATCCTCAGTTATCCTTCCCTTAGCCAACTACCCTAATTTCTCATTGATGTTGGCCAATTCCTGACCAATCTGGGTCGGGTGATCTTCAGCGATATGATCACGACCTCGATTAACACGATTATCCCGTGCTATTCGATCATCACGAACAGCCCTTCCTTCCCGAACATTCCGCTCGTCGTGAACTGCTCGATCATCACGAACGGTTCTTCTGACAGTTGGTGAGTGAGTTCTTACCCCTGTATCCAACCTTGTATTTGAATCAGTTGTACTCTCTTGCGGTCTGTCGAACCGATCGTCTCGCCTAGGTTGATCGTCAATCCTCCTAGGTCCTCGATCTCCTTCACGAAAATTCTGACCGATATTCCGATCTTCAGCGAATCTTTGATCACGTGACAACGCACGTCTCCCTAAATCGCGTTGATCAAGTTCTTGTGGTAAAACCACTCGTCTGGTGAGCATGCGGAGTGCTTGGCTCACCTCCAAAAGTTGAATCTTTACCTGATCCAATTGATCTTGGAATGTATCAGGAGGATTACGTCCTCCCTGGCCACCACCTACCTCGATAGGATTTTGGCTTCCCTGGGGAATATCTGGATTATTCGTTCCAGGGATCTGAACACCGGAATTGCGCTGTGCAGCGGCTGCTGCTGATCTAGTCACCATGGCTTTTCAAGTTGTTTCCCACAGACGGCGCCAAATGATGCGTCCAAAATCTGCTCAGCCCTTAGATCTCCTCGTGATGACCTGCAAAACGAAAGCGTCAGATGTGGCCCGACTGCGGGGGTCAGGAGTCCCCCTCCGAAGGCTAATTCAGTTGATGAACTTAATCACAAACGGCTCTGCTAGAAGCAAAGAGCTAAGGAATAAAGAACTGGGAAAGGTGATCTAGATCGTAAGCCGCTGATAGTTTACGTCTATCCGTATGTATCTAAATCTGAGTGTGAGTCTCAGATTGTGTGTGTCTTCGATCCCCTCACCTCGTATGGTAGTGAGGTTTATATAGAGTGTACCTTCGAATCTCCTTCGTTGGATGCACTTGAGCCTTCTTTGGGTAGTCGTTGGATCTTAATAGTTAGATTCGTTGAGCAATAGACTTCTACTAGTTTGGACTAGTAGAGGACTCCTGAGATAACCTTTAGGTTATGTGATGATTATCCCTTCGATAATGATTAGCCGCAGCCGTCAATTCGAGTCTGCCATCATTAGGGTAATTAACCTAATCCATAAGTAGGATTAGGGCGTGCTTGTAGCTGAATAAGTTTTCTTCCTCAGCAAGCCATCTTCTGGATCCGGTTCGCTCGGGAGCAAGTCGGTTACTTCTGTCTCGACCGGGGTCGAGGGTCGAACCAGGTATGAACCCGGTCTGATCATAATTTCTCCATATTAGGTAGCTTACACTTACATTTTTATTTTTTTCACAACAACACTCTAGCTATCACAATGGACATTGAACCATGTTGAGTTCTCCAAACAAGCCTCCTAAGCCAAATAGCTTCTTTAATTGCTTCAATCATCACCATATATGTGACACCCAGCCCAAATCTAGCCCGGAAACCCGATCTGTTTTGGGAGAAGTAGGGTTTGTTTAATGTTGACTTCGAAGTATGACCGTGATTTCAGTTTTACTATCTTTGAAAATCTTAGGAAGATGTCTTTGTGGGCCATCTCAGTAGAAGATATGGTGTTTGACCCAAAACCCATGAATATTGATGATGGTGTTTCCTCATGGAAACCTTATTTGATTTGGTGTTGAACTATTTATTTGTGAAGAAGAACTTGGTTGATGGACCTAAAGCTTAGTTGGACCTGGTTTGAAGACATCCCTCCATACTAGGTAAGTAGTATGATGTGTTGAAAGAAGCCCATCCAAAAATATTGAAGTTAGGCCCATTAAATCCTTTGTTTTGAATAAGTTGTCCAGGCAGTGGCATTTTGGTAAATATCTGTTTTGAAGGTTTTCAAAATCTTTATTTCTTTTAATTTCGTGGTAAACTATTCCCATTATGTTTCTAAACCTCTAGATAGTGTGGGATCGACCTTTGAACTTCCTCTTTGGCAATCAATCAACCACCGGGGGCAGTTTGGTCAGTTTGGTGAAACCCTAGTAATTCTTGGACTCTTTGTGATATCTAAAAGGGGGAACTCCATGTTTTTCAATCTCAATCTGTTTCTAAGCCTCGGAGAACGTGGGAAGATCCCTAGAACCTCTCCTTCGAAGCCAAGGAGGATCCTCAAGTATCTGTTCAGGTTTCTTCAGCGGTTTCTCTTCTAAAAGGTTAGTATTCAATTCGTTTCGTCTTTAATTCATTCTTTCTTCTCTACTTCTGATATTCTGATTTTGAGAAGGGTATTACACTGCTGTAATGACCTCTTCTCTAATTCTTTTAGCCCTAGAGTGAATCCCCCAATTCACTCTATGTTCTTGAAGCCATATGGCGATGATTCTTGAATTTGATTCCACCAAAGCTCTTAATGATACTTTCCCTAATTTTCTACCTATCTTTATGATTGTGGGGAAGGTCTCATATTATTACCATGACCTTCCCTTGTGTCCTCATGATTGAGGGGTTGATCCTTGTTATTCCTTGGACCATTGAAAACAAAAAGGGAGAGATTTTGAGGGGAAATTCTTGGGTAACTCTCATGAGAGGGTAACCAATTGGCAACCCTTCTATTTTCTATTAATTCATTGGACCCTCCCCAAAACCTTTCTTGATTGTAAATTCTTTGCCCTAAGAGTGAATATTTATTCTCCTTAGTCTTTTCGTGGGATACACGGATTCTTGTTAGTAAATCCTTAATTGTATGATTTGAATTTCTTTCCTTTCACTTTAATTGTGAACCTTATTTTTCTCTCATTAGTAGACCCTTCCTAATTCCATTCTTTATTTTGAAATATTACTGAGATGTTCCTTTATCTATCTTGGGTTGTTTTTGTGAGAATTAATTATGGGTAACTCTCATGAGAGGTAACCAACTCTTATGAGAGGTAACCATATCTAAAACCCTAATGTTCTTTTATCTGTTGGAAACTCCCCAACACTTTTTCAGATTGTGCATTCTTTGTTTCTCTTTCCCATGGGTGAATCTTGATTCTTTGTATCTCTTTCCCTTGGGTGATATTTTTGTTGACCTAAACTTGATCACTATATTTTCTTCATGATCCATGTTTAACCTAATTAGGATTTCTAATTATTCTTTCTTCATTCTTGTTATTGTTTGAGATCAGGAAAAAGATGATGCATCCTTGCAACCATCTATTCCATGATCTCATTCTATTCTTTGAGATCTATGATCATCATCATGATCTTAACCCTGGCTAATAGATTCTTGAAACCTCAACCCTAAACCTTGAATGATCTTTCTGGAAACCTTTTGTAACCTTCCATGTGAGGGAAACCTCATGGGTAATGTTTCTATTAACCTAAACTAGATTTCCTATGATTTCTTGTTATTTTCTTGGTAACAAGCATTCCCTCTCTTTCCGTGATCATAACCTTTTCATGAGAGCCATATGTTATATTTGATTAAATCCTAACCCCTTTGTTATAAACCTATTATGATTGCTTTTCGGTCTAAGATCTCCCCCATGTCTTCATTTGGGTTAGGTTGTACTTGGTCTTCAACCCCATGAGCAAAGCACCCTTGTATAGCAATATACATGGGGGCGGTTGCTAGTGGCGGTCGATTGAACCAAGCGACCGCCTGAAGCGACCGCCCGGTTCTGTTTTTGGGGTTTTGCCCTATTTTGCCCCCTGTTTGTTATAAATAGCATCCCTCGCCCTATTAACGCATTATTATGTTCGGGATTGCTATTTTGGGCGATTAGACGGCTGTGGAAACGTGCGGGATTCAGGTCTGAAGTGTTGTTAATGATATGAAACCTTTTCTCTTCTCTTCTTGGTGATTCTGATTAAGGTAATGAATCTCCATCTGCAATTCTCTTCTTTTTAACCTCTGATTGATATGAACCCATCCCCTTTTTGTTAGTGGTTACCCATTTGATTTGTTGTACTCCCTTTCCAATGTTCTTGATGAGATCCTGTCCAGAAACGAATCCTCGCATTTGTTAATGGATAAATCCAGTCAAGGGGAGTGTTTCTGGGTAATCCATTTATGATAATTGTTAGGTTCCTTTTCACCTAGTGTCTCTTGGAGTGTTAGATTCGAGACTTTGGCCATGATCACTCGAAATCCAGATTGAAAACGGATGATCAGAAGCCTAAGTTTCGGATCTGTAACTCTCTGTTTTTGGGGCGGTCACTAGTGGCGGTCGCTCAACTTAAGCGACCGGCCCAAGCGACCGGCCGGTTTCCAGTATCTGTGTAAGTTTTATTTTGGATTTGTTTTGACTCTTGACTCTTATATATTCTTGTAACCCTATGCCTAGGTGTTCTCTGTTTCAAGTAGAAGTCTTATAATAGTTTCTGGAATTCAAGTTAGAGGAGTTTTACATAATTACAGGTAAGGACATGCATTCTTATTTATATGCAATTACATATACATGATGATTCAGCTATTCTATTTACTATCCATTGATCATGTATCTTGTTGTAATTGTATAAAGCATGTGAATCTTATCGTATACTCGCTGTTTGTGGTATTCCTTGATGTACTTCATCTTTTATGATATTGCACAACTGTTTATGATATGATAAAGAGTGATGTAGTGTGATTGTGATGGAAGGGGTATTCTATTGAGATATCTTGGCTTGGGATATCAGAAGGCTGTGGAATGGGACACATGCCTGCTGATGTCTCCAGCACTATCATGATTACTTGATGACATACTTAGGGAGTCTAGAATTGCATGGCTAGGTACCCCACATGCTATTACTGTGACACCCAGCCCAAATCTAGCCCGGAAACCCGATCTGTTTTGGGTGAAGTCGGGTTTTGTTTAATGTTGACTTTGAAGTTTGACCGTGATTTCAGTTTTACTATCTTTGAAAATCTTATGAAGATATCTTTGTGGGCCATCTCAGTAGAAGATATGGTGTTTGACCCAAAACCCATGAATATTGATGATGGTGTTTCCTTATGGAAACCTTATTTGATTTGGAGTTGAACTATTTATTTGTGAAGAAGAACTTGGTTGATGGACCTAAAGCTTAGTTGGACCTGGTTTGAAGACATCCCTCCATACTAGGTAAGTAGTATGATGTGTTGAAAAAAGCCCATCCAAAAATATTGAAGTTAGGCCCATTAAATCCCTATTTTTGAATAAGCTGTCCGAGCAGTGGCATTTTGGTAAATATCTGTTTTGAAGATTTCCAAAAGCTTTATTTCCTTTAATTTCGTGGTAAACTATTCCCACCATGTTTCTAAACCTCTAGATAGTGTGGGATCGACCTTTGAACTTCCTCTTTGGCAATCAATCAACCACCGGGGGCAGTTTGGTCAGTTTGGTGAAACCCTAGTAACTCTTGAACTCTTTGTGCTATTTAAAAGGGGGAACTACATGTGTTTCACTCTCAAACTGTTTCTAAGCCTTGGGAGAACGTGGGAAGATCCCTAGAACCTCTCCTTCAAAGCCAAGGAAGATCCTCAAGTATCTGTTCAGGTTTCTTCAGCGATTTCTCTTCTAAAAGGTTGGTATGCAATTCGTTTCTTCTTTAATTCATTCTTTCTTCTCTACTTCTGATTTTCTGATCATGAGAAGGGTATTACACTGCTGTAATGACCTCTTCTTTAATTCTTTTAGCCCTAGAGTGAATCCCCCAATTCACTCTATGTTCTTGAAGCCATATGGCGATGATTCTTGGATTTGATTCCACCAAAGCTCTTAATGATACTTTCCCTAATTTTCTACCTATCTTTATGATTGTGGGGAAGGTCTCATATTATTACCATGACCTTCCCTTGTGTCCTCATGATTGAGGGGTTGATCCTTGTTATTCCTTGGACCATTGGAAACCAAAAGGGTGAGATTTTAAAGGGAAATTCTTGGGTAACTTTCATGAGAGGGTAACCAATTGGCAACCCTTTTATTTTCTATTCATTCTTTGGACTCTCCCCAAAACCTTTATTGATTGTAAATTCTTTGTCCTAAGGGTGAATCTTTATCCTCCCTAGTCTTTCCGTGGGATAAACGGATTCTTGTTAGTAAATCCCTAATTGTATGATTTGAATTTCTTTCCTTTCACTTTAATTGAGAACCTTATTTTCTCTCATTAGTAGACCCTTCCTAATTCCATTCTTTATTTTGAAATACTAATGAGATGTTACTTTATCTATCTTGGGTTGTTTTTGTGAGAATTAATTATGGGTAACTCTCATGAGAGGTAACCATATCTGAAACCCTAATGTTCTTTTATCTGTTGGAAACTTCCCAACACTTTTTCAGATTGTGCATTCTTTGTTTCTCTTTCCCATGGGTGAATCTTGATTCGTTGTTTCTCTTTTCCTTGGGTGATATTTGTGTTAACCTAAACTTGATCACTATATTTTCTTCATGATCCATGTCTAGCCTAATTAGGATTTCTAATTATTCTTTCTTCCTTCTTGTTCTTGTTTGAGATCAGGAAAAAGATGATGCATCCTTGCAACCATCTATTCCATGATCTCATTCTATTCTTTGAGATCTATGATCATCATCATGATCTTAACCCTGGCTAATAGATTCTTGAAACCTTAACCCTAACCCTTGAATGATCTTTCTAGAAACCTTTTGTAACCTTCCATGTGAGGGAAACCTCATGGGGTCATATTTCTATTAACCTAAACTATATTTCCTATGATTTCTTGTTATTTTCTTGATAACAGTCATTCCCTCTCTTTCTGTGATCATAACCTTTTCATGAGCCATATGTTATGATGAAACCCTAACCCCTTTATTATTGACCTATTGAGATTGATTTTTCGGACTATGATCTCCCCCATGTCTTCATTTGGGTTAGGTTGTACTTGGTCTTCAACCCCATGAGCAAAGCACCCTTGTATAGCAATATACATGGGGGCGGTTGCTAGTGGCGGTCGATTGAACCAACCGCCGCCTGGAGCGACCGCTCGGTCTGTTTTCGGGGTTTTGCCCTATTTTGCCCCCTGATCGTTATAAATAGCATCCCTCGCCCTATTAACGCATTATTATGTTCGGGATTGCTATTTTGGGCGATTAGACGGCTGTGGAAACGTGCGGGATTCAGGTCTGAAGTGCTGTTAATGATATGAAACCTTTTCTCTTCTCTTCTTGGTGATTCTGATTAAGGTAATGAATCTCCATCTACAATTCTCTTCTTTTTAACCTCTGATTGATATGAACCCATCCCCTTTTTGTTAGTGGTTACCCATTTGATTTGTTGTACTCCCTTTCCAATGTTCTTGATGAGATCCTGTCCAGAAACGAATCCCTGCATTTGTTAATGGATAAATCCAGTCAAGGGGAGTGTTTCTGGGTAATCCATTTATGATAATTGTTAGGTTCCTTTTCACCTAGTGTCTCTTGAAGTGTTAGATTCGAGACTTTGGCCATGATCACTCGAAATCCAGATTGAAAACGGATGATCAGAAGCCTGAGTTTCGGATCTGTAACTCTCTGTTTTTGGGGCGGTCACTAGTGGCGGTCGCTCAACTTAAGCGACCGGCTCAAGCGACCGGCCGGTTTCCAGTATCTGTGTAAGTTTGATTTTGGATTTGTTTGACTCTTGACTCTTATATATTCTTGTAACCCTAGGCCTAGGTGTTCTCTGTTTCAAGTAGAAGTCTTATAATAGTTTCTGGAATTCAAGTTAGAGGAGTTTTACATAATTACAGGTAAGGAAATGCATTCTTATTTATATGCAATTACATATACATGATGATTCAGCTATTCTATTTACTATCCTTTGATCATGTATCTTGTTGTAATTGTATAAAGCATGTGAATCTTATCGTATACTCACTGTTTGTGGTATTCCTTGATGTACTTCATCTTTTATGATATTGCACAACTGTTTATGATATGATAAAGAGTGATTGTAGTGTAGTTGTGATGGAAGGGATATTCCTTTGGGATATCTTAGCTTGGGATATCAGAAGGCTGTGGAATGGGACACATGCCTGTTGATGTCTCCAGCACTATCATGATTACTGGATGACATACTTAGGAGTGTCTAGAATTGCATGGCTAGGTACCCCACATGCTATTAACCTTTCGGCAGGGGAATTGAAGCCGGGTGACCCGTGACAATGGTGACGTGACTATGTTTCATCCAACAGCGGTAACCAGTCCGTGTGGAGACTCAGTGGTCCACTGTTGGTCATGTAATGGTAGGGTTGCATATGTTAGGGTTGGGCTCATGGACGTCCAAGGAGCGGACCGGGTGTCGCGAGGAGTCATGAGAGCATCCGCCCCAATAATATGTGGATGACCATAGGGTTAAGGAGTGGAGTCCAACAGAGGTAGCCAGTCCGTGAGGATTCTCACTCCTAGGTTGCGAAGGATACTGAACCGAGTTGGTTGGTGCCATAGGGGAAGTATCTGGACTTCATATAGTATGTTACCATTATGACTTGCATTGGATTAGAAACCCCGACATGCGCCAGTACTCATTGCCAATGGTTGTGGTGAGAGAGTGTTGACTTAACCCCCAGCCATGGTTTGAGAACCAGGTGTGGACTTGCCCCTTTGCCCAGGATCCCTACAGAGGTAACCAGTCCTTGCCGGATCAAAGTGATGAGACTTACCCAAAGGATGGCTGGTGTATATCTTAAAGCATGTCAGCCATTAGAGACTTGCATAATTAGATCTTAGTAGCATTCATATTTCTGCATACCATCCATATCATTTCATCTGTGCAGTCGTGGATTGTATTGACATATATATGAGAATTGCTTGTTCCTTACTGAGTTCGTTGGAACTCATTCCTTTCATTGTATGTATTATATAAACTGTACAAATGGTTGCACAATGTCATAAGTTGGAGATGATTCATATGAAAGAGCTTTCTCGTATGAAGCTGATGTGAGACAGACAATGGTACATGGACTTGCAGAGCATGAAGCCTCCTGAAGATGAAGATTATTTAGTTATTCTTTTTGCTTCCGCTGATCTCGATATTACGTTTGATTCTTGGTTCTTTCCTTTGATTATTTCTTGGATATTTATTGTAGTATTTGGACTCCTGTAACCTTTTTATAAATTATTGCACTATTCTTGCTCTTGATTACAGGTATTTGTATTTATTATTATTGATAGACTAAAACCATGGATCATGTGACGGATCGCACCCACGGGTCGTCGGGCGGGTAACCGGGCCTGGCGGGCAGGGTGTGACAATTACCCTTTCGGCAGGGGAATTGAAGCCGGGTGACCCGTGACAATGGTGACGTGACTATGTTTCATCCAACAGCGGTAACCAGTCTGTGCGGAGACTCAGTGGTCCACTATTGGTCATGTAATGGTAGGGTTGCATATGTTAGGGTGGGCTCATGGACGTCCAAGGAACGGACCGGGTGTCGTGAGGAGTCATGAGAGCATCCGCCCCAATAATATGTGGATGACCATAGGGTTAAGGAGTGGAGTCCAACAGAGGTATCCAGTCCGTGAGGATTCTCACTCCTAGGTTGCGAAGGATACTGAACCGAGTTGGTTGGTGCCATAGGGGAAGTATCTGGACTTCATATAGTATGTTACCATTATGACCTTGCATTGGATTAGAAACCCTGACATGCGCCAGTACTCATTGCCAATGGTTGTGGTGAGAGAGTGTTGACTTAACCCCCCAGCCAAGGTTTGAGAGCCAGGTGTGGACTTGCCCCTTTGCCCAGGATCCCTACAGAGGTAACCAGTCCTTGCCGGATCAAAGTGATGAGACTTACCCAAAGGAGGGCTGGTGTATATCTTAAAGCATGTCAGCTGTTAGAGACTTGCATAGTTAGATCTTAGTAGCATTCATATTTCTGCATACCATCCATATCATTTCATATGTGCATTCGTTGATTGTATTGACATATATATGAGAATTGCTTGTTCCTTACTGAGTTTGTTGGAACTCATTCCTTTCATTGTATGTATTATATAAACTGTACAGATGGTTGCACAACGTCGAACATTGGAGATGATTCGTATGAAAGAACCTTCTCGTATGAAGCTGATGTTGACACAAACAGCGATACATGAACTTGCAGAGCATGAAGCCTCCTGATGATGCTTGTGTGCACCTTTAGCACCCATTGATGCCCCCCCCGGGGGGGGTTGCCAGGATTGTTATGATCGTAGGGAGAAAGATTGGAGGACATCTTTACTTGTTAATTTAGAAAACCCGTTTTTAGATTTAGAAAAGAAAACCAGAAAGAAGATTATTTAGTTATTTATTTTGCTTCCGCTGATCTCGATATTACTTTTGATTCTTGATCTTCCTTCTTTCGTTCGTTCTTGGATATTTATTGGAGTATTTGGACTCCCTTAACCTTTTTATTAATTATTGCACTATTCTTGCTCTTGATTATCTTTATTTGTATTTATTATTGTTGATAGACTAAAACCATGGATCCTGTGACGGTTCGCACCCACGGGTTGTCGGGCAGTTTAACCGGGCCCGGCGGGCGGGTGTGACAATATACTTTGCTTCTGTAGTAGATAATGCAACTATAGCCTGTAAAGTAGCCTTCCAACTGATCACACAAGCTTCCAAAGTAAACACATAGCTTGTGAGCTAGTGACCTTATTTTGTGAAGATTACATTCATAATTTGAGTCAACATAACCTGTCAACTTGTCACCATTCCTCCCAAATACAAATACACACCAGAGGTCCCCTAGATACCTAAGTATCCATTTCACTGCTTCCCAATGAGTTCTACCTGAACATGATAAGTATCTACTCACCACAATAACTACCTAGGAAATGTCAAGTCGAGTGCACACCATAGCATACATTATGGAACCAACTGCAACTATGGAACACGTGATAGAGCAGTTGAAAGCCTAAAATGAGATGCAATCGGAGTACTAACAGATTTTGCATCTTTCATGCTAAAACGCTCTAACACCTTCTCCATGTATTTTTGTTGAGATAGCCATAGCTTCCCTGCCTTTCTATCCCTCTTGATTTCCATATCAAGAATCTTTCTTGTTGCCCCTCTTTCATCTCAATTCAATGCTTAACTATTACTTCAACCTGATGATTTCATCTATATCTTTGGCAGCAATCAACATATCATCAACATATAATAGCAATCAAAAAGTCTTCTAAAGTATACACAATAGTCATACTTGCACTTACTCTAACCCAAAGTAACCATGACATAATCAAATCTCTTATACCACTGCCTAGGAGACTATTTCAAGTCATGTAAGGATTTTTTTCAACAAGCAGACATGATCCTTCTTTCCTTCTACAATAAACCCTTAGGCTGATGCATATAAATATGTCCTTCTAGTTCACCATGCAAAAATTCAGTTTTCACATCAAGTTGCTCTAACTCGTAATCATGCATAGCAACAAAAATAAGCAAAACACGAATGGAACTATGTTTAACAACAAGGTGAAAACACATCGTTAAAGTCAACACCTTGTACCTAACTATAACCTTTGGCAACAAATCTTGCCTTGTATCTAGCATCTCCATCACCTGTGGTTGATTCTTTCTTCTTGTAAACCCATTTGCAACCAACAATCTTCTTCCCTCTAGGCAGCTTGACAAGCTCCCATGTCTGATTTTTATGAAGATACTCAATTTCCTCATTCATGGCCAACAACCACTTTAAAAAATCAACTGAAGAAATAGCTTTTGAATATGGTGCAAGTTCACTATTACCAATTACATATGCAATAGATAATGCATAAGCAACAATTTCAGCATGCCCATATTTTTGTGGTGGCCTAATATTTCTGTTTAGCCTTTTTTGGCAATGTCATACTCCTCTTCTTCCTGATTCTCTGTAGCACCTTCTTCTTCAGTAAGAGTGGGCGACTAAACTGAATTTGATTGCTTTCTTTGAAAATGGATCATCCACTTCAAACTCCACCTTCTCCTCAAAAAATTTCTGGCTTTCATCACTGTGAATATGGGTTTCTTTTCTAGGATTCAACATAGCAAATTCATCAAAAGTTATATATCTCTTAATAATAAATTTAGGATTATGTAGATAAAGACAACATAACCTGAATCCCTTAACACCAGATCCATATCCAAGAAAAATACACTCTTAGTCCTAGCTTCCAACTTCCCATCATTCACATGTGCATAAACAAGACATCCAAAAACTTTTAAATTATTGTAATCAGTAGATTTACCTAATCATACTTCCTTTAGAGTTTTGCACTCAATAGCTATACAGGGAGACCTTTTCACCAACTATGTTGTTGTGCTTACTACATCCACCCAAAACTCCTTGCCCACTCTTACATTTGACAAGATGCACTTTGCCTTTTCTATAACAAGGTTCCATTCATATGCTCTACAACTCCATTCTGCTGAGGTGTCTTCACAATTGTATGGTGTCTTGTAATTCCCTCATTCCTATAGAACTCATTGAAGTCTCCTTCACAAAATTCTAGGTCATTGTCTATTCTCAATCTTTTAATTTTCTTCCCAGTCTGCTTCTTAATCAAAATCTTTCATTGCTTGAAAGTGACAAATACTTGATTTTTTTGCTTCAAGAAGTATACCCAAACCTTCCTAAAGTAATCATCAATAAAAGTAAGTAAATACCTAACACTAGCTCCCTTTGAAGGAACATTGGATATCTCCCACAAATCTGAATGAATGTAGTCCAGAGTTCCTTTGGTCCTATGAATAGCCGTACTAAAACTAACTCGCTTCTGCTTCCGAACACACAATGCTCACAGAACTCCATCTTTCATGTACTCTGACCACACAATAGACCCCCTTTTGCTCAATGCAACCATCCCTCTTTCACTCATATGGTCTAGTCACATGTGCCATAATTTTGTAGCATCTAAATCAAAAACCGATGAAGCTACTACAACAAATTCAGTGATTGTAGTACCCTGCAAGACATACAAATTACCAACCTTCTTTCCTTTCATTAATAAGAGGGCACCTTTTTGACCTTCATGACTCCACCTTCAGCTGTGTATTTGCACCTATTTGTATTAAAAGTGCCTAAGATGATGAGATTTTTCTTCAACTCAGGAACATGCCAGACATCGGTTAGAGTTCTGATAATACCATCATGCATCCTAATTCTGATATCTCCCTTATCAACTGTATTATAAGGAGAAATATTCTCCATCAACACAACTCCACTTCGAACAAATTCATAAATAGAGAACTACTCACGGTTAAGGCACATATGGTTGGAACACCCAGAATCCAGGATCTATCCTTCTTGTGATCTAAATATGTTGTCATACACCAGTAGCATCTCAGAATCACTCCCATCTTCAGCAACACTAGCCTCTACAGAGGTTTCTTTCTTTGGTTGGTTGGCACCACCACTTGCTTTTTGTTTGTTCTGAAGCTTATAGCATTTAGATTTGATATGCCCCTTTTTTTTTGCAGTAATTACAGATCAAGTTTTGTTCTTTGGTTTTGACCTAGAGTTCTTCTTATCACTATCTGGATTCCTCTCAGTAGTTCTACCCTAACCGTCAAACCAACACCCTCAGATTTTGTTGATGTCAATTCATCATCAATTTTTTGTTTACTCAGAAGATTCGTTTTGACAACTGCAACTGGGATTGTCTCTCTGCCATAGATCATGGTGTCTCTTAACTGCTTGTATGACAAAGGCAATGAACATATCAATAATGGGTCTAAATCTTCATCCTCAATTTCAACATATATCTTTTGCAGATCAGTAACAATGGAGTTAAAAGTAGCAATATGAGATTTGAGAGAAGTACTTTCACCCATACACAAAGTATAACCGTTGTTTTAACCTCAACTTGTTAGTGAGGGATTTCCTGATGTACAAACTTTCCAACACCGACCACAATTCTACCATTATCTTCTCACGAGAGAACTTCCTGCAAAACTTCATTTGATAGGCATAACTGAATTTTGGTGAGGGCTTGATCATCCTTATCATTCCAATTTTCTTCAGACATAGCCTCAGGTTTCTTCGTCTTCTTAAATATGGCCTCCTTCACTTCTTGCTGAGTAAGAACCGCCAACATCCGAACTTGCCATAAATTGAAACTAATATTCTTGTCAAATTTTTCAATATCATATTTCGTTGATGTAGAAGCCATGGATGTACAGATCAAAAACAACCAAGAGCTCTAATACTAGTTTGTTAAAACAAACACCACAAAATAGCAAATCAAAAAAGAAACAAAAATGAAAACAGACAGAGATTTAATGTGGTTCACACATGATGTGGTATGCTACCTCCACGAGCAAAGAAAAAGAGTTTTTCCATTGTGTAGTGTATATATATACCATACCATGGGGGATCAAGATCTATGCAAATGGGTCATTTGGGTTCGCCCAACAAAATATGTCAGTGTGGGTCCATCTTCCAAAACGGGTACAATAATTCAGGTCAAAACGTAACAACATTTGACAATGTCATCTTCGTATACCAATTTTTTGTAAAAAACAAAGTACAAAAGAAGTGCCAGGATCTAGAAGTTCAACATGCTCCTCCTCCACTCGCTCATAACTATCATCTAGTTCTAGCAAAACACGATCATAGTACCTTCACCAAACCATGCCAAGTTTGCCGATCTAAAGTAACAGCTCTACCCACCATTTTAGCAATTGAGAGGAGGGCCTTCTCATGCTAGTACTAGAGTGGTAGATCTAGAAATCATACCCACACAAGTCTGATATCTAATTGAGGAGCATGAATGTTAAAATCTCAATGCCAATGTTGGAAAGAAATAAATTGGATCCGACCTTCCACCATCCCTGGCACCAAACCTCTACCATATAACTGTCACACTTGAATTGGAAGATAACAAAACCTTTGCCCAAAGATTGCGTCACTACCTCATGACTTGGCTTCCAAGATTTTCTCTTAATTTCTCGCAACTCCTCCATTGTAGTGAGATGAAAGTTTGCTCTGCTAGTTTGAGCAAAACAAAAGTGGTTACATTGAACCTCATATTCTTGCTGTGAAATCACAATCCTCTGATAGGACCTGCCTACACAATAGATGGAAGAGAGTCATTCTCTGGCATTCTTGAATCACCAACTACATTCACATAGGATTTCTTCCCTGTCACTCCATTGAAAACACCAATCTCCTCTTCAGTCCTCCCCTCCTCATCCCTTTGAACCTCCTCAGGAGGTTCCAACCTTCACACGATGACTTGGCCTTGGCTAAGAGGAAACAAGATCTTGTCGATGATGCGGTTTCCAAGAAGAGAAGGGTGGAAGATGCATTATTCCTCCCTGGAAGTTATCAGTGTTCAATCGGGTGACTTTAGACCCGAACAAGGCCATGGACTGGGCCTTGAATGCCAAGATGCCAGCAGAGCGTAAGACCCTGCCCCTGATTAGGAGTTCATTAACTCCTCAACCCAGTAAGTACAATCATTCTTCTAGTTTTATTCTTATGTTCCGAATCCTATTCCGATATTCTAATCCTTTGTTCTTTTGGTATGCAAGGTGATTGCGAACGCCTTCCACAGGCAGATGGAAGCATTGCTAAGAATCAGGCGCCTTAGCGCTCGGTCCAAATGCTGTAAAGATGAAGTGGCCGTAAAAAATAAAGAGATCGGCCATCTTCAAGAAGATAGTTCTAAGTTCAAAAGGTTGCGGCTGAAAGAAGCTTCCTCTTCAAGGGTCGAGAAGTTGGAGGAAGAGAATGCCCGACTGAAGGGAGCTCTTTCTGAAGCTGACACCAAGATTGATGACTTGGTGAAGGAGAGGGATACTCTTCATTTGAAACTAAGCCTCACCATTAAATGTGACATGCTGAGGTTTTCAAGAATTTGAAGTCAGGGGTTCCCGAATGGGCATTGAAGAAAGTTGACTTCCCTCCCCTCAACCCAAATGTTGAGGAGTACTAAAGTGACTCTCCTCCAGCCACTCCCAAATCTGAAGCAGTTAATGAAAATGCCGATCCCGATCTACCTCAAGACCCAGTCCTCGAAGATCCAGTCCTTGATCAACAGTGAAAACAACATCCTCTCTTCTTTTTTTTCTTTTTCTTTTTTTTTTTATGTATACCGATTGTTTTTTATTTTTGTATATGAAAAGGTTGGCCCTCTTTTTAGCCTTTATGAATGCAAGTTTATGTTTTTCTTCACTATTTCTCTAATTAATCTATACTTAAACATGTTTACATATATCGAATGGTACTTTAGGAAATCTCTGAATAGAGGTCTCATTCGGGTTGGACCGAAGCCTTATACATAAGAATTCCTCTAAGCTTTTAGAGGTCTCATTCGAGCGTAGCCGAAGCCTCTGATTTAGAGAATTAAGAATTCTTCTAAGCTTTTGGAGGTCTCATTTGGGTTGAACCGATGCCTCATTTGTAGTTCTTATGATGCACTTGTTTGGGATACTAGATTTATGTTCTTAATATCCTAGAGTGGATATTTGCAAGAATTGATTGAAACTTTAGTGTAGGTTTCATGAACACACACCTTTGGCTAATTTGATTCGATGGAGAGATAAACCAATGGCTCTTTCTGTGAAATCTAGCCCAAACCTTGCCAGGACACCCTATCTATTTTGGGTGAAGAAATGTTAGTTTAATGTTACATCTTGAAGTTGGACCTTGATTTCAGTATTCTATCTCCTTCTTGTCTCTTTTCTTCTTCTTATGTTCTATCTTGATGTTTTGATTATGGAGAAGGTGTTACACTACTATAACTACCTATTTTCTAATCTCCTTATGTCTTAGAGTGAATCCCCAATCACTCTATGCATTCCTTGAAACCACATGGTGAATCTCCTCAATTCTTCACTGATTTTGATTGAATTTTGGACAACATGACCATTCTACTCTAGCTTCTTTTCTAATTAATGTTTACCATGTTTGATCTTAGCCTTTACTACTGTTCTAATGTATTTCATCTATTCGAATCAATTCCCCTTTCTTTCTAGCCAATTTAGCCTTCTATGTTGACCATTGATATAAACATTCTAGTAAGTTTCTATTTTTTATTCCTCTCATTCTAGGATTAGTATTCTTTTGATTTTCTATTTAGTTATTCTTGCCTCTGATATGTTCTTGATATTCCATTAGAGTGAAGCCTTGTTCTCTCTAATTCTTCCCTTGAATCCATGGTGAGTTTGCTATGAGAACCATGTTGTTTCCAATTTAGAAACTCATGTTCCCAATTTATAAAATACTGATTTTTGGACCATGGATGATGTCAAATTCATGCTATATAGTCTTAGTATGTTTGTGTGAAGTTCCCTTTCGAATTTTGGATCAATCGGACTTCAAACGAAGAAGTTATGACCAAAACAGTGCAATATGTACCTTGCTATCTCCATTGGTCGACTAATTGGTCGATTGGATTTCGATTGGAGCCAGTAGACCAATCCAATCGACCAATGAGATCTGTTTTGAAGATTTAGGTCTTTCTTGCTCTATTTAAGTTAAATCTCGGGATTACTTCGTCTCCTCTGCCTCCTAAGCCTCTGGAACGAGTTAGAACTCCATTCTAATCAATTTCCTTGCATCCTTGGTTGATTTCTAGCAAGAACTCATGTAATCTTCTTCCTCTTGCATCAAAGGTATGTCTACACTCTCTTCTTCTTCTCCATCTCTGATTTTCTTTCCTTTCTGGGCTGAAACAGTAGAGAAAATGTTGCATTCTCTATTGCAAACATCCCTCTATTCATCTCTCATGATTTCCTAAGGATTAATGGCTAATGCAATGATCTTAATCATGATCATTGCAAGCTTTTGAAGGAATCATGATCTAAATCATGATCTTGTCTTCATTCATCTTTAGATTCAAATTTTGATCTTCTTAGATCTATTTTATTGATCATATTAGTAGTCAATCGCTGTGTTTTCATTACAAGAGTTGTAACCTATCAATCTCTAGTTCTTTCTTCTTGATCATACCATGCTTTCTTCGAAAACCATGATTGATACATTTATGGTAAGTTTTGTTTCCTTATTTGTGTCTTTAGATTTTTTATCAATGATAGTGTTAGGTTGTTCCTTAGCACTAGAATACTACCATGATGATTCCTTTCTTGTTTGGTGGTGTTTCGAATCACAAAATTCGGATTTCGGACCAAGAATCCCTGTTTTTGTTTGTCACTGACCTTGTTGGTCGACTAATTGGTCGACTGGGCCAGTAGACCAATCCAATCGACCAATGAGGACAGTAACCTCATATTTGGTCTGTTTTGGATGATTTGATCTCTTACCTTCTAGGTTTCTTTCCTAATATGATATATATACTTGTTTAGTACCTTCTTGCCAAGTTTGGGAAGATTCTCCTTGATCCTTGGAGATTCTTTTCAAGTTATATAAAGTAAGGATGGTTACTTCTATAATAGCATAGATTGTGTGATTTTAGTTTCTATATTAGAATCTTTCGGATTTGTTACCATAATTAGATTCTTTTATGAATATATTACTGTTGTACTTACTTCAATTACAGTAGTATTATTTACTTGCTTTCTTTAGTTTATGAATGTCTTTATTTGTTAACTGTATATGAGATGGATCTTATTATGGTATATTTTCTATATACTGTAAATGTACATGATATGATTGATTTGTGATTGTGATTGATTAAGTATGGGTCGGGAAGGAGAGGTGTCCTTTTGACACTTCTATCCTTGGACAACTACGGGAATATTATAGGATGTTTCCGGAGATGCCCTTTGGACACCTTCCTAAACTATTGGATGACATATTTAGGGCTGTCTAGTAGTGTTTGGCAAGGATGTCCCGTTATGTCAGACCCTAATCGGAGGGGTATTGAGACCGAACGACCCGTGGTAGCAATGGGGATTCGTGGGCGCTTAAGACCGGTAACCAATCCGTGAGAGGACATGGATCACATTGTGGATACTCGAAAGACGCCATTTATCAGTAGGGTTGCATATGGTTAGACTTAGGCTCACGAGCGCTCAAGACCGGTAACCAACCCTTGAGAGGACATGAGAGCTTCCCGTTTACCATATGTGGATGACCTATAGGGTTGATGAGTCCGTAGTCAGGGACTATGAGGACTCTAGTGTGAAGGATGTCGGAAAGGATCGCCAGGGGCGAGGAATGGACGTATCTAGATCTGACTTGATGTAACTGAGTAGGAGACTTGCATTTGGCTAGGCTTTTACCCTGACATGCGCCAGTATTTAGACCAAACGATGATGCGAGAGAGAGGTGACTTAACCCCCAGCCATGGAATGTCCCGAGGGATGCCGGACCCACTACCAAAAGGCGTTGTATGATGAGACATTCCTAAAGAAGTACGGTGCTATGACTTAAAGCATGTCTGCCAATAGAGACCAGCATACATAGAGTTAGATTTATACATTCATTGTTTCTCTCATACCATATTGCATTTATGTTTGTTTTGAAATCCTGCCATTTATGTTATTATGGATTTAACTGCCTTACTGGGTTTCTTTTGAAACTCACTCCTTTTGTACCATATCTTTTGTTAGACTTCTCTACAGGTTTGGAATATGATGACGGTCCATATAAGGAAGGGCAAGGTGAAGAAGATGAAGACTGAAGATGAAGAAGAGCCGACTGAAGATGTGGATTAGATTTCTCTTGTTTCTTTTAGACTTATCTTTTACTTTACTTGTATTAGCTTAGAGCTTTACTTAGATTTTGATCTACCTTCCGCATATGTTGTGGAGTATATTTCCGCTATACTCTACACTTGTCTTTGTTTGGTATCTTTTTATTCCGCACTCTGATATTCTTAGTGATCCTTCTAAGATCTTTTCTTGAATTTTATTATTAACTTATTAGAATACAATGATTTGTTCTTGCTTTTGATTATATTATTGCGCTAAATGGATATGATCGTTTCTAAACTTGATCTTTTGGGTTGTGGATCACTTCCCCGGGTAACAATTGGGGGGATGTGACACTTTCCATTGTACAAGCAAAATTGGTTGGCTCAGCCCATTTTTCTCTAGGGTATATATTTACTTATGCAGCTTTCTTGATTGCCTCTACATTAGGAAAATGTGGTTAATTACTTATTTTTTTCCTAGCCCTCAAGTGCAAAGGCGGTATTGTTATCTCTAAAGGATACAATGATAAAGATATACCAAGTTATCGTTGCAATGATAAACAATTAGTTAATCATAGACAATTTTTAGTTAATGATCGTATAGTAGATATACCAAGTTATCGTTGCAAACCCCAAGATATTATTACCACAAGGATGAACAAAAATCTAGAGCTCTGATTCAAAATTCTCTCGATTCATCGCCTTATGAGGAATAACCAAAACATTTAACTCTTCGCATAATTCGCCCTCTACATAATGGAGCCTTTGCTACTCCAAAAAATGATCCATGAAAATGGAACTTTAGTTTTAGCTAGTCATGACCAAGAAACTACTGATTTCACTTGGTGGGCCGGAAAGGCCCGACTTGTCAATTTGTCCAGTAAATTATTCGGGGCTCACGTGGCCCATGCTGGATTAATCATATTATGGGCCAGAGTAATGAACTTATTTGAAGTGGCTCATTTCGTATCAGAGAAGCCCATGTATGAACAAGGATTAATTTTACAAACTAATAGATGTAAACAAATAGCACGTCTCCTTCCATCTGATGGACACTTCTGTATCCAAAGAGCAATAGGGGGAGCCTTGAATTCTTGTAATTCTCCAGGAATCGTTCTACAAAGAGGTGAACCAGGTGATTTTCCTCCCACCATGGTGAAGGTGAAAGGACCCTGATTTTGAGTTCGTGAGAAGAAAATGCCACCTTAACGTTGTCACAACCACAACAAGCAACAAAAATAACCCCCAACTCCTTCCAAAATTCAGCTAAGCTACGACAAAGCAAAGCCATTGAAATGGGGAGGGAGCCTAGATCATATCCATAAAGAGCTCTGTTGAAAGGGCAATCAAAGCCATAGTCATGTCTCCTAAGGGCTGCAACTGGGCCGGGCTGGGCCAGACTTTTACAATCCCAAGCCCAGGCCTATATGTTCTAATTTGAGCCCACTCTAGCCCTGACCCTAGTTCAGGGCCAAGGATTATTGTCCCTGGCCCTAAGCCCTACAGGGTCAAGCCAAGTCCATTCCTACCCTAATTAGCTCTAATTGGGCCCGGTCGGGATGGATTGGCCCTAGCCTTGACCCTAGTTGGCCTTGTCCTTAGCCTTAATTGGCCCTGATTAGCTCTGATTGGCCCTGTCCTTGGCCCTAATTGGCTCTGATCCTGATTAGCCTTGTCCTTGGCTCTGATAGACCCTATCTTGGCCCTAGCCTTAATTTGTCCTATCCTTGGACTTAAAATATCAAATGTAAATTCATAAAAAAATAATAATAATAATAATAATAAAAGTATCATAAGTAAATTAAAAATAAAATTCATAAAAATAAAAAATGATTCAAGCTCATACAAAATGATAAAATAGTTAATAAATTGATAGTGTTGCTTTAAACATAAATAAATTCATACTCCATAATTCTATATTGATCTATGAAAGTCTCTCATTGCTTTGATAATGGAAATTGAAAACCTCTCTCATTACTTTTGTCCATTAATTTTTTTTTCTTACAAATTGTTGGTACCTTTTGTAATTTTTCATTTATTTTAATTTATAAATTAAATTAAAATAAAATTAAGAAAAATAATTTTCTCCCACTGATTTTGTTCTCTTATATCAATCCTTAATAAATAAAATTTTATTCAAATTAAATATTATTCAAAATAACTCAAACGATTTAATCCCTAATAAAAAAATTTTTGATTAAATTCCACATTTCCACCATCATTTTTTATCAATCCATCCAATCTATAATATTTTACAAAAAAAAAATCATATTATATCATATCATATTGTTTGAATATAAATTTGAGATAGGAATCTTGAAATTCTTTAAGATATGTTCTTTTCTTAATAAATAATGAAATATGGTACAATTTAGTAAATTCTTAAAAGGTAATTAAAAATTAAAAAAAATAAAAACTCTCTCCTCCTTTTTACTAAGAAATCCCTTTTTTAATATGATTTTTAATTTATATAAACCAAAATTCTTTATTTGAGATTCGATTATTTTTTATTTTTAAGAAATAATGTTTTATGGATTTATCTCATTTCCCCGATTTGAATTTCTTTTTATTTTAATTAGAAATTATCATAATATTGTTGATAGACTAGTTGCCTTAAAAAAAAACACACTCTTAATTTTATTAAATTATTTCTATCTCAAAAATAAATAATAATAATAATTTAAACTATTTTTCTAAATTTAAATCTCTCGATTTCTTTCTTTTTTTTTTTTTTTATATCAGAATCTATTCATCTCCTTAAAACTTTCTTACAACCAAACAACTTCATTTCATTTTATTTATTCTTTGTATCTTTTTAATTAATAATAGAATATGAGTTGAGATACGAATCTTGATATTTTGTAAGAATTTTTTTTAATAAAATAATAAAATATCCTACAATTGCGTAATTTTTTAAAAGGTAATATAGAAAAACAAACAAACATAAAATCATATGCAAAGGAACATCTAAGCATTAGAATGACATGAATGAAATAACAACTTTATTGATATTTAGGTTAAACAATAACATTAAGAATAGAACGGATGACGTTATAGACATCAATTAATTATTTTGAAATTCATAGATAAATTAAGGTTTAGTATGATGGTCTTTTTATCTATTTTTTTCAAATTTATACTTCAATATTTAAGAAATTTTTTTAATAAAATAATAAAATATCCTAGAATTGGGTAATTTTTTAAAAGGTAATATAGAAAAACAAACAAACATAAAATCATATACAAAGGAACATCTAAGCATTAGAATGACATGAATAAAATAACAACTTTATTGATATTTAGGTTAAACAATACCATTAAGAATAAAACGGATGATGTTATAGACATCAATTAATTATTTTGAAATTCATAGATAAATTAAGGTTTAGTAAGATGGTCTTTTTATCTATTTTTTTCAAATTTATACTTCAATATTTTTCTTCCATTTTTTTTTTATACATAGTTGCACGTATAAATGTTTACTATATATATATATATATATATATAAGGACACACGTGCATATGCACGTGTGGTTTGTTCACATGGATTAAGCATTCATTAGTAAACGTAGTGGTATTCTTTATTCTAGTTTTATTCATTATTCCATATGCAACCATATTCCCATTAAAAGAAGCCTCTTCTGTTGATGCATCTGCATCGCTCTCAATCCACAAGTATCTACCCTTGGTTTCTTAGGGCAAGTTGAATTTAGCCTGCAACATACTAAAAAAGGTTAGGTGTTGTGTAGTAAAAATAATTCATTCTCATTCCTAGGTCTTTAAAACTTGTGGATAATGAAAAGGTAAGTGCTACCATGACTACCAAACCAGCCTCCCCCCCCCCCCCCCCCCCCCAACTTTTCCCCCTAAAAAAAAAAAGGTGAAAAAAAAAAAGAGACTAGGCAACACTATAATATGTTACAATATGGTAAATATTTATCCCAAAAAAAAATAATATACAGCAACTAGCTTCCTGACTATGCACATACTGTTAATTTGCATGAATGTTATGTACATATTGGCACCTGGAAGTATAGTGTCGCCATAAAATTTGTTTTCATTTTTTTTTTTATTTTCAGAACTTGTCATCTGAAAAGATTCAGCAAATTTCAAGAATCAAACTTTAGAGTCTACCACGTTTTATGTACAAAGAGTCTATTCTAGGTACATCAGCATGCGAAGAGACCGTTGCAGAAAGAGGCTGGAAGTTTGTGTTCCCAACACACCAGTATTGAGCCCATTCCAAATTACAGAGGGTGTACTTGAAAGCTTTAGTCCAATTCTCCTGTTTGTTGAAACTCTGTGTGATTGTGTAGTTCTCCACTCTATCATTCTCAATCCTACAAAGTGAATTGGAGATGGTTAGAAATATATAAAATTAAACAATAGTAGCAACAATCATTCCTTCTAGGTTACTATTGGCTTAATACAAAGAGTATGTGTATGTGTGTTTTCAATTTCAAATATAGGCAACTAAAATGAATTACTATTAATATGTTCAATTCAATTCTAAAATGTTAACATCTATGTGCAGATGCACATGTTGGCATGCATTCAAATATGGACAACCTTTTACCAAAAAAAAAATGGAGAACCTAAGTAAATTAAATAACAAATATTATAAATATATTGGAAAACACTAAAAAATGTTGATGCATTGGATATTCATTAATATTATATGCATATAATGTATAATGCAATAATGTATCTTTCTTATACGGTTAGAACAAAAATCTTACTAAATTAATCCTCAAATACCAAAATTTCATAGCACACAAATGAACAATACCCAACTACCAAAATACAACAAACTAGAATAAAGAATACCACTACGTTTACTAATGAATGCTTAATCCATGTGAACAAACCACACGTGCATATGCACGTGTGTCCTTACTAGTATATATATATATATATATATATATATATATATATATATATAAAGTCCTATTATCAAATTAGCTTTATACCACAACAATTTCAATATAACTTTACTCCACAATTGTAAATTTGTAACTTTATTCATCTAATTTATATAATAATACTTCAAATTATAACTATTTCTTCTATTTTAGTTAAACGTTCACAAAATAATGAAGTTGTTAGCAAACTTAGGAATTCCTAGACCCCACATCGTTTCACTCTACAATTATCATATCATATATACTATAATTCTATAATATACCTATTTATGTAGATACATAATATAATAATATATCGATATCGATATATATGGCCATATATAATCTGGCCCTCCCGATATATATATATTGAAATACATTACATTTTGTAATTCAAGAATTTAGAAAATCATTCAACTAATTAAAAATAAATATTATAATTTAATTCATATTGTTATGACATTAGAAATAAAAATTTACCTGAGATTTTCTTCTTATAGGTTAGTAGTATTTCAATTTCCTCCAGTATGTCAATTATATTATTCAAAAAAAGATAAATGAAAAATCATTGTGTTGAATTATAATTAAATACATAGAATAACTAAATACAATAGCCGCAAACATTTTGATTATTAATGTGATTCTTGTATGATTATTTATTATCTTCAATCATGCATAATCTATTTCTTAAACAAAAAATAATAATTAATAAATAAATAAATTTAAAAAACAACTCAAAATATTTCATAAAAATGATGGACACCCTAAAAGATATCAACTTGACAAAAACAACCAAAGATGTCTCTTAAATTTTCACAATGGTACACTCCCTTTAGAGAATTTCGTTAAGTCATCCTTAGATAATCTCATAATTCATTCATTATTATTAATCTTTTGCTACTTTACAATGTTGCCCCCAAAAAGATTGAATCATTAATTTCAAATTGTTGATTTATCTTTAATTCTTCATTTTATATTATAAGATCTAGAACAATACAACTAAAGTATATTTGTCATTTATTTTAACTAATCAATGTTTCTAATGAAAAAAAAAAAAAGAAGTCATTGTCAATTTGACATAATTTTGGGGTATTATGCTTTTTGCCAATTATCTTAGAGTGTCCCTCAAAATTTTCCAATAAATATAATGCATAATGTATAAATAAAGTAGTTCAAAATTACTAAGAAACAATAAAAAATAAATGATATACTCTTAAAACGTCTCACGTGATTAGCATTTATAATAAACATCAAAATTTTAAACATTTTATTGTGTTCATTTAATTCACTATTTCACATTATACAGTTCAAAATATTATTTGCCTTCATAATATATCCAACAACCTTATAACTAATGTCATATATTAGTATTTATTATAATTAGTTAGAGCTGATCCAATTTAGTTTTTGACAAGTTTTATCGAATGTTCAAACTCTATAGACAAAGTATTATGAAAAATATAAGAAATTAATTACACAAATATAAAAAAAAAAAAAAAAAATTTTTTTTTTTTTTTTTTTTTTATAAATTGTATTTTTTTTTTTTTTTTTTTATTTTTTTTTTTTTTGGGAAAATAAAAATTATTATTTTTTTTTTTTTTAAAATGGTGAAATTGTGGTGTTTTAGATAGTTGTTGGTTTTTGAAGGGGGGGGGTGGGGGCACCAACAACGCGTTTTGCACCAATTTTTTTTATAAACTATCATACTACTATTATAAAAGTATGAACTCAAGGGACACGGCTACATTTGATTTTCCACAAATATCATATTCATTAATTAATGATGTCTAGAAATGTAAATTCAAATTATGGAATTAATTTTAATTCTCAATTTCTACTCTTCTCATTTTTCAAGAAATCATTAATTACTTAATATTTTGTTGGATGTGATATATTATTGGATGTCTCCTTTTTTTATATCTCATATAAATGAGATCCTCTTATTAGTAGCTGGTTCAAAATAAATGTCGACAGTTTATCTCAAAAGTCAGGTAATATCATTCAAGCTGGGTATGGAGGAGTGCCCTTCAATAATATATCATAACATGAAACCTGCTTTTAGGATTTTATAGTCATTATTCTGCTGAACTTTCTTATCAAATTTGAGGACATATAAATCAATTGTGTTCCCAAATCATTGAATCCGCTACATGTTTCATTTGATGTTCATATTCCAACATTCTCATAGAATCATTCTTATCAAATCATATATATCATAATGAAAATAATAATAAATTGATACTTGATTCTAATTGATGCAAAACTGTGGTTGTTGAAACTAACTTGCTCTTCATAATACTACAACTATTGTCTAAGATCTCAATATTTAAAAAAATAAGTAGATTAATAAGTATGTTTTCCAAAATGCAACTACATATTTGAAGAAAAAAAATTATGCTTAATGTTATATTAAAAATCACAAAACATGTGCATTTGCATTTTTACTAGTATATATATATATATATATATATATATATATATATATATATATATATATATATATATATATATAAATATATATATAATATATATATATATGTATATATATATATATATATATATATATATATATATATATATATTATATACTCAAAACTTTGTTAACAAGTAAATCAACAATAATTTAGTATTGATACTTTTTTTGTAGTTAAAAAATTATATTTTAGTTACAAACATAGCTTCTTCTTTTTTTTTTTTTTTTTTTCCTGAAATATCACATTGGAGGCAAAAGAAAGATGTCAATATTCATAATGAGAAGTAGGGGTGTATATACTTATATTAATCTCGCCTTAGTCCAAAAAAAAAATCAATGATTTTATCGAACTAAAAATGACTTAGTTCGAAAAATAAAAATTATCTTAAAAATAATATAAAAAGTGAACTTATAATCTAATATGATCAAAAGGACTGAAGGTCAAAGTCGAGACTTATAGTTATATCAATGTTAATGTGAAGAGTAGAGTAAAAATCTAATGCATGATCAGGGTCAAATTAACATTAAAACTAGAGCCAAAATTAGAGTCAAGATCAGGCCAAAATCAGGTGGATGCTTACTACTTTGGTAATGAGGATATAATTTATTTTTATTAATTTTTTACAAAACATGATTATGTTTTTAAATTTTGACACATGTCAAATATTCACCCATGTGGATTATAATTAATTATTCTCCATATGGGTGGAGGGTCCAAACTCAAATCAGGGCCAAAATCATAGGCCAAGATTAGGGCCAATTTCAGGACCAAGATCAGGATCAGGCCAAGATCAATGCCAAAATCAATGTCAAAATCAAGGCCAAAATCAAGGCTAGAATCATGGCCAAAATCAAGGTCAGATTCAGGGCCAGAATCATGGCTAAAATCAGGGCTAGAATCAGGACTAAAATAAAGGCCAAAATCAAGGCCAAAATCAGGGCCAAATCAGGGCCAAAATCAAGGCCAAAATCGGGATGGGCTAGGCGGCCTAGAGAGTACTCCCTAGGCCGCCCTTAGCCCTAGTTCAGAGCCAGAATATTTTGGCCCTAACCCGTCCTTAGGGCCAAAATCTTTAGCCCAGAGCCCTATTCGGGCTTGGGCTAGCTTAGGGTCCGGGCCGCCAGGGCCGAACTTGCACCCCTACGTCTCCTTCCATCTAATGGATAATGTTTGAGCTTCCAAGAGGGGGCTTGGCCTCTTCCCCAACTCTGAGTGAAAGACCAAGCTCAGTAGGAGATGAAGAACTTGGTTTGGGGGGGGGGTCATCTTGCCTTTTAAATGGGGGGAAGAAGAGGAAAGGTGGCAACCCAACATGCTCGCGCCTAGGAAGCTGGCACCCACAAAAAGCACGTCAAAAGGCAAAGAAAAAGTTGCATGGCAATATAGCAAACTGAAAGTAGAAACAAACAGTACAAAAATCATTGTGTAAGTGCGAAAACGAAGTACACAAATGGAACAAAAAGAGTAAATGATAAGTAGGGTAACTGGAGGGTAGAGAGTCACCATAAATGGAAACTCAAAAGAGGTGGTTGGCAGTTGGGCCACAATGGGAGAGAAGACATACCTGTTGGTGCCTGGGGAGGAGAGCTACGTTACTATATTTTGGGCCACATATGAAGAACCAGTGGTGCTTGTTTTTCAAATAGATGAGATGGCCACCAACATCCCACCCCTCAAGAGGGAATTAGCCGAGCATAGAAGAGAGGGGAGTAGGGGAAGAGGATAGCTGATGGGTAAAAAGAAAAATGGAGCGAGTGGAGGGTGTCGTGGGTAGAGGCTTCATTTTCACCAAAGGCTGCTTCTGATTCTCAGGATTTTGAATTAATAGGGCCACGTTTATATCTCTATTTTTGGCGTTAGTTCCCATCTTGAGAGTAAACAGTTGCTGCAATTCACGATTTCCCTTTCTTTCGTTGTAATGTCGCTTGAAGGGTTGAAGATTAATAATCAATCGATGAAGTTGTTTAATCTTATGCGACTAAGACTAGAATCTCTTTCCGAAAAAAAAAGTTACTTACAAGAGCCAGCTTGACCCTCGTCGCTTGGGATTTATATTAGATTTCACCCATTACACAGAAACACAACAGACGATCATAAAGAGTGATTTCTTTACTAAGCTATATCCCCAAGCGAAGTGGAACATGCATGGAGTGAAGGACTCAATGGTTTCTTCCATTCTTTTCCTTGGCACAACTGGGATCATTCTGTTTACTGGAAAAAATGTGGGGATCATCTGAATTTGAAGAGTCTGGATCAGCCCTCGCCATCATAATATAATTGACATTGTTGATCAATCCCTTATTTAATGGCATTTGAATTGATTCTAGTGTTTATGCCTAAAAGAGCGAAAATAAAGTACAATGAAGAAACAACACGAAGAAAGCCCTTCCCCAACTCCCTCCTTTGGTATTAACCAGCAGTACGGGTGAAAATCTTCAACCATAAATATCAATCAGCTATTAAGTTGTATTTGAATCAACTTACATCGTAGTCTTCCAATTAGTCATTTGATAGTTCTTGCATCACGTTCCTTAGCTGCCTTTCAACCTTAGAGGAGGTTTCTTGCAAGGTAATCTACTATGTGGCTTGCTTCTCTCTAGAAATGAGAAATCTTCCATGAAATCAAGGCTAAATCATCACATGTAACCATATTTGCTGAATATACCAAGATATCTAATTCCTTTGGGCTAAGAAGACCAAAGTCACCGAATCACTCTCTATCCATAGCCTTTGTAGTTGCATCATTGCCACTGTCTCTAACAAACTATATGACTGGCCAAAGATGAGGGCCACATCGCACTTGCATTCTGCCATTCATCTTGCACCCCTTGCCCTTTGCGCTCTCAGTATCCCTTCCATACCACCCCCATTTCCCTCTCCTATCCCCCCACCCATACATTATTCCTCCTCTCTTCTCTCCCTCTACAGTGCCCTTTAACTCCCCAATCCCATCCATACAACTTCCTACTTTCAACTTCCCCTTCAACTTCAATGGCATCTAGATCCAAACCAAGTCCCAGATTAGTAATGAACTGAGGACCCTTTTGATAACCCATCGAAAAACAATTATTCGTGTTTCTTGCTTTGAAAAACAAAAGAATTGCTTGAACACCATTTGACAAAATTGTTTTGTTGCAGGTGATTTGTGAAACATAAATCGAAATTATGAAAATTTCTGCTTCAAGAAGCAATGTTGGCATAACTAGTTGCATCTATTTCTCAAAGCAAAACTTGGCATGACTTGGTTTAAGTAAAAGAGAATAGAAAGGTGTATTCATGAAATTTGACATTGTAAACATAATAGCTCTGCTAAAACTTTGTTGATAGTGTTTTCACTTTCAGAAGCAAGTTTTATCAAACGCCTAAAAATGTGTTCATACTTCCAGAAAAAATCAGAACTGTTTCTGATGTTTTTCGAAATAGAAACACTTGATAGGTTTTCAAGCGGGTTCTAAATATTATTTCCTCCCTCTACAATCCAAATTCTAGTCCGAAAAATAGGGATGCCAATGGATCGAATACAAATCTAACAATGGTGGCCGATAAAAATGCTGAAATGAGGCAATCATTGAAACAAATACCAAATTTTATTTTACTTATTTTTTTAATGTGTGTGGCAGAAACTTGCATAATCTACAGAGCAACCAAAAGGCCTTACTTGCTATTATTTAAATACCAAAAAAATCTGAGTATCTTTTACAACTAGAAACAGCTTTGGAATGACCCAATTGTGTGATTTCTCAACTTATGAAACGAGTCTATCAATAGCTGTCTTTAGAAGAAATTTCATGTTTCTTAATAAACAAAAGATTGTCACATGCAGCATGTGCTGGCATGAGCTGATATCTTACGCATCAATCAATGGCCCCCTTAAGAACTAAATGCATTGCATTTGGGATCAACTACATCGCCAACTCTGCTTCTCCTGCAAAACCCCACTCGCAGCAATATATAATGTTTCCTGTACAGAGGATATAACACACGATAACCATATTACATTGGCTTATTTACTCACTCCAAACCGTATATATTTCGTCTATTATTAAAAGTCCTTGAATCAGATAAAAGAATTGAGGTCTCTCTACTCCAATATCGGGATTCTGAGTTTCAAAATGGAACATTTGGATTCTTGGGTATCTTCATCTTCTTGTTCTTCTAGTTCAAGAGATGAAAAGGTAGAACCCACTGAGCTTTTAGAAGAGAATTGGTTTTTCAGTAACTTCTTTCACAGAAAGACGGCCATGGTTAGAAGTGCTTCATGGAGTGGTTGCCAAGAGGTTACTGAAATAACTGAAGTGGACCGCAGCAACCATCAAGCATCAATCAGCACTTCTAAGCTCTTGCCTCCTCAACAAACTTCCAAGGTACCAATCATACAATGAAAATCACAGATCTCTTGGGTTTGTGTTCTTTGGGGTTCTTGATGTGTCTTTGTGCAATAGTGAGCACTTCCAGACTCTCTTATTATGTATTGACATTTTGATTCCAATACAGAGCAAGACACAAGTGCAGAAGGAACCAAAGCTTGATAGCCCAAATAAGGATATTCATGAACTTCAAGATGAAGCTGCAGTTCAACATAACATGGTTAGATCACCATCACTACCTCCTAGTGTAGGAAGGAAAATAGCAACAAATGGGGTTGAAGAAAGCAGCCATGGTTCAAGAAAATTGATGCGGCAGGCATCGCTTAACTCTTCAAGTGCCTTGCCACCACAGCATGTCTCGAAGGTACATAGTTTTATCATTCTAATATCATTTATTGGCATCTGAGTAGAGTTCATCCTCAAAGTCTAGTTTTCTTCTCTCTAGATATCTAGTTTTGATAAAATTTGACTTGCAGAGCATGACACCAAGCTCAAGCATTCGACGGCGAACGAAGACAGAAATAAAAGGGGATATAAAGACCAAGGAGAGTCACCGGTCTTCAAGTAAAGACACCATGAATAAGACTTTGAGTCGCAGGAAGACAATGAGTGATTTAGAGATAGAAGAATTACAAGGTTTTATGGACTTGGGTTTCACATTCAACAAGGAAGATCTGGACCCAAGTGTGGTGAACATAATTCCTGCACTGAGAGAGAGAAGCCAAGAAGCTGATAATAACTGGGATGAAAAGAAGGTGAGAAGACCCTATCTGTCTGAAGCATGGGTTCTCGGAAGATCATCAGCTCCTCCGATTCCCAGTTGGCTTGAAAAGAAATCAGCAGGAGAAGATATGAAGGAACAACTGAAATACTGGGCCAGGGCAGTGGCATCTAACGTCCGTTAAAAATTAGTGTTGAATCAGATATACTTCACCTGATGATCCTTACTATTGATTATTTAGTTAAAAGTGATTAAGCTAGATTTTGACAAGCATGGATGTTTACCTCAAACATTCCTCAACAAGCCCAACCCCCATCATGTCCCCTATGGTTCTATTCTATGTACATTATCTAGTTATGTGTTGGTGGATACAAAAATTGCATTCTGGGTTTTCATTCTATTGTAGCCTTGAATAGAAAACAACATCTAAGTCTTGTGGCTCCTGTTCTCAAACATGAGTACGAGAAATCATCACTCACCTGCTCCAAAAACCAAACATCTCATCCATGTTAAACCCTCGCCTCCCCAACTCATCCATAAAAGATCCCCCTTCAGATGGTGGAGGTCCATTTGACAAAAAGGTTTGACACGGAAGACTTTACCTGCAAGTGTGGTTCTTTGTCTTATTTAACTCTTTTATTTATCTGTTTCTAATAACTGTTCTCTAAAAAAATCATAAATTATCGCTCATACCCAACATGTGTAGTGATAAAGGCAAACCAAACGGTGATTAGAAATGCACCAAACGTGATTATTAATTTTGGTTGTCTTCATAAGTGAGGTTCTTCTAGCACTCCATGATCGGAATATTTGACTCCTTTTATTATATCATTTTGCTTTATGAATCTTAAAGAGTATATGCCTTCAAAAGTATCAAGTCATGCATCTCCCATCACCCGGATTGCCTTGAACTGTAAGAGCTAAAATTCAATGAATGGAAACATTCTACAGACACCACAAAACTATCCAGGAATTTCAGAGAAGTGAAACTCTCAGCCTCCTGATATCCAAGAAATTCTACCTCTTCTCAGCAGGGTGCACAGTACTGGAGAAGGCAGTATTGTCTCGTGGCTAATCCCGGCTCCGGACCGATGGGTGAATCAGTACTCATTTGACAAACGTGTTCTGTCAAATGAGACTCGTTTCAAACATAAAAATAGATCCCTAATATATTCAGGCCAAGACCTCTCAATATGAGACCAGAACTGCATTGCATTCAATTAAGAACAGACAATTGTACAGGGACATTACATTGACCAACGAGAACTAATTCCAAGTCCAAACTGAGAAGAGGCCAACAAATTAAATGTGCAGAAGCTTGGGATTCAACGTCAATGGATCTCCCATTGCTAAGGTTGAAAATGACAACTACTTGCCATAATCATATCTCACCAAACCTGAGAGCAGTACCCGTAGTCTAAGAGGCTCTAATATGATTGCACCTAACTATAGTTTGGAAGCAAAATGTCTGAGATTCCTAACTACTTTCAGAACCACCTAGTTCAGTTCAACACAAATACACCACAAACCTGATCCAAACATTATCTGTAAATATGTTAACATAATATTATGATGGATAATATGCCAAAATGAATGAACTTCAGCTACATCTACCTAAAGCTGGTTCCCCGTTGGTACCCATTAAAAGATACTCTTCCTTGGGCCACCATGTACCATGAACCCAAGAGATGATTAGTTATGTGGCCTATCGAGTCACTAAGAGTCCATGAGTAGTGAAAAACAGGAGTCCCATTCTTGAGAAGCTCAATGAAAAATTCATCTATGATGATATGCCTCCTAGCATACATAATGCTTTAACATGATGTGATGTTGGTAGTACAAATACTCAAATAATGGGTACAATTTTATGACAGACAAATGCACACATTCAATGAAATGATTCAGTTTCTGTGAATTGATACCAAAGAGGAACTCTCATTCTCATTACAATTGGCAAACCAGGAATCCTGAAGTTCTATCTTCGACAACCATTACCCCATGAGTAACAACCAACATATTAAATCAAGTTCAGCCTGACACAGTCTCAGAATACTGGTCTTGCTACTAGTACTTATCAACGACCAACAGAAAGCAAGAGTCACTTCCACAACCAGGATAAATAAAACAATAATCACCCAATTGTTGGAAAGAATTATGGGAAGTGCTTAAAAAGTCATATATGAATTGTACTAGGAGCTTCCTCCAGTAAACCATGGATTCTATCACCAGCTACTTTGGGTATCACAATTTCCTCTTCACAGCGAGAATAGATTAAAATTTTTGAAGCAGCAGTGCAGAATTCCCTGCAGCAGAAACCAAATGTCTAAGCATTTATGCTCCAAGGAGATTATAAAAGGCAAACTCTTACCTAGAGTGTTTACTTCTTTTGTTTTTTACCATTCTGTGGCAGGCATATAGGATAACTAATCCTCTACTTGTGCAGGCAGGAAACAGTATAAACAACTAATCCATCACTATAATAGATCAGAATCAGCTTAAAAACTCTTCTTGCCCCATGAAGATCAAAAGGGATTTCGTGATATGAAATGCTGAATGCTATCTCTACTCCTGTCCACCACCCCCCCCCCCCGATCGGTGCTGGCTCTCTCCCTGTCCCCCCCCCCCCCCCCAAAAAAAAAAACCTAAAACACCAAAAGAAAGTAGCTCTAGTTTGATAGAATGGACACAGCAGTATCTCATAGGCACTCCGAGGGCATTTCCATACCAAAATTGTTAAACAGAATCAATAGATAAAAGTGACGCTACTTACTGCCATGGATAATCTCCCACAAGCATCATATCGTCCCCATTATCTGTGTAAAGAACTTTCCATCCTTTCTCAGGATCATTCAATTGCCCTTGCATATTGAAAAGCCTCTCCAGCTCACATATCAGATCATCATACCCGTCAAGCTTCATTAGATCAATTGCCCTGCCTACAACACTCCCTTGCTTGTGAACCTGCAGTTTTGATCTTATAACAAAAGAACAGTGTAAAGCAATATCTAGAGGCTCAAGTCTTAAAAGCATAAAGAAAACTTACTTTGGTGCAACCACGTCCTACTGCATTTGTCAACACAGCATGCTTCAAGTTTGATTGCTTTCCCGTAGAGGCCTGAAATTTTAAGTTTTCCGTTGAAGTTGTAATTGGAATGGAAGCATCCTCTTTGTTTGATACGCGAGTTCCTCAGTTAAAGGAAAACCAAAAAGCCTGCAGCTACTGGTGCCTGTGGGAAGCACATGTTCACTTCCCCTTAATGCTGACTGTCTCAGTTGGGTGTTAGGATGCTGACGGTCTACTTGATTCTGCTCTTTCATAAGATCCTCCGAGCACATGCTCCTCAAGTCTTCCAGCGAATTCCAACGCCCAGAAGCCAACAAAGACGTCTGTCTAACACCCAATGCTTCAGTACCACCACTGCCTCTCCCATTCTCTTGATTAGCTCCACCATATGTATGGTAAGGGTACAAACGGTTGGCATGTGGTTGTTGAAACATAAGCACAGAAGATGGTGAAGAAACTTGAATAGATGGAACACGATTATTGTAGCACGGCATGAAGGAAGACCACCCACTTCCAGTCCTAGACATGCGAATCCCATCAAACATCCCAAATCCTCCACTTTCACAGGCCTGGATATCAAATGGCCCTGTTCTATATGGTGGTTTTTTAGTTATTTCTTGACCTTGCAAGACCTTATGGAATCGGCTAGATTCACCAAAGTCCATTGCAGAATTGGAAACATCAGAGTTCCCAAGAGGTAGTGTTGAACCACTTCCTATTGCAGCAATCCCCAAACCATTTGAATCTGGGAGGAACCTCCTAATTTCAGATGGATGATGATTCTGCACATCCGTACTATTGTAGGGACTACTAGAACCCAAAATTTCTTGACCTTGCAAGACCTTCTGGAACCTTAAAGATTCCCCAAAGTCTGAATACTCAGTTCCATCTGTAGAAAAATAAAAGGCACAAAGAAGGGTTAAGAAAATTTGTTGTGCGAATGGGGAAGAAATCTTATATTGAAAAAATTCATCTTCCGGAAAACCTACTGGAAACTGGAAACTCTTGTATGGATGGAGGAAGATTGATCCTTGATCTCTTTGAACCAGGCCCTGCCAAATTGCCAGGACCTGAAACTGAACCAGGTGGCTCAATCTCCCAAGGAGAAACTCTGTCATGCCGATTCATGTTGACATCATCACTCCACCTCACCTGTGGAAAATAAGCAAGAATGCTTTAAGTTATTGCAGTAATTCAGGTTTTTTGATAATTAAGGACCTAAATGCACCGAACCACAACTCCTCTACATATAGCAAACAATACTTTAATAATTCAAACATGGAAACACACAAAATTCATTTGCAAAGACCAGTCATACCTAGAACTGGCTGCAGACACAAAAGTAAAGGAAAAATTGGATATATTAAAGGTACCATTACCTTGCAGATATCATAGAAGTAAGAAATTGTATGATATTGTACCCAGAAAGAACTTTGGTTTAAATATACCTGTAGCTGTAAGAAAACTGACAAGGATATTTCTTAAGCATTAGACAATAATCACATAAGAACACATCCAGGCAAGGGCCTGAACATCTTTGAAGATTTTCTGTTTCACTTTTTCAAGTGTTCCAGAATCCAGACAAGTATGTATATTGTAATCTGTGTCGTGGTGCCTTTTAACCTCAAGGATCTAATGGCCACAAGCAGAACACTCATTTTATGAATCAACTGACCAAAAAATTAAAAAGAAATACATGTAAGAAGAAACCAGACAAATATGCAGAAGAAATTTTCTTAATGCTTTTCTCAAGATGCATCCTTCGGCAATCCTACACTCTCATACAAAAGGTGTTCCATAGGAAACTTTCCAATGCCATATAACCCATGAGATGACATACATTTTTCAGCTTGGAGGCTGGATATGCATCCTAAATCTGTGCTGATTCTTCTGGTTGAAGAATCATATTCTAATTTCCCTGGAACAGTTGGAAGAATCTCTAGAAGTAACAAGAGACCTTGCTTCTGGCAGCAACCCTTCATAGGAATCTAGGCTATACCTCAGTCCAAAGTGGATAATACCAGAGGGACAGGCCTATTAATAGTGGACAAACCCTTTAGAAAGCCTATCACTCAAACAATTAGCTAGCCAAGCATGAGCCCAGGGCTGGATATTCCTTCTTTTGCTCCTTCCCACAGGTTTTAGCTGTGCTGCCCAAGTGAAGAAATCCATCCTATGTAATGTGACTTCCCATATCAAGTTAAGGTTACCTCTTTCACTTTTCTCCCACAGAAAATCATAGAAGGATTGAAGGAAACACAGCTTTAAAGCTTGAGTTTCATCAACAGCTGTATTTCTCTCCTATGAAATATTCATTTCACAAACTCATCAATGGGGATCAATAGACACTGCTCCATCCGAGAATACTAATGGTACAAAGACTTTGTACAAATCAAATTACTAAATATCACTTAGCATTAGGTTCCTTCGGTGGTCATCTGCCTGTATAAGCATGAATATGACTTCCAAAACCACTACCCACTGATCCCATAATCCTTCCAAAAAAGGATCCTTTTAATCACATGGGAGTGCTGTAGTTCAAGTGTTCATGCTTCTATGAACTAAAAAGAAATTTCTGCCCATTTATTTTTCCTCAAAGTGATTTTTTAGGTACCTAGGTTCAATCATAAGTAAAAGAGGTGATTTAGAGGATGAGGTTTCCCAAAGAATTAAAATAGGGTGGATGAAGTGGAGAGGTGCGTCTGGGGTCTTATGTGATCGGCGTATTCCATTAAAGCTTAAAGGAAACTTTTATAGGACTGTTGTTCGACCAGCTATGATGTACGGTGCAGAGTGTTGGGCTGTTAAAAAAAATCATATAGATAAACTCAGTGTAGCAGAAATGAGGATACTAAGATGGATGAGTGGCAAAACTAGGATGTATAAGATAAGAAATGATCATATTAGAGTTGGTCTAGGAGTTACTCCCATAAGTGATAAGCTTCGAGAAAGTCATTTGAGGTGACACGGCCATGTTCAACGGAGACCTATAAATGCCCCTATACGGAGAAGTGATATAATCCATATTGAAGGAACTAAAAGAGCTAGGGGTAGACCTAAGATAACCTTAAGAGAAGTGGTGAAAAATGGATATGTTTAGGCCTTGTATCTAGCATGGCCTCAAACAGAACTGATTGGAGGGCAAGAATCCATGTAGCCGACCCCATTTAGTTGGGACAAGGCTTATTATTGTTGTTGTTGTTGTTGTTTATTGGATGTTACATGGCATTTCATCACAAACCATTTGTTTGTTGGAATAAAATGGGGTGGGAAAAGTGCATTATTTCCAATGAAATTCCAAAAGCTCACTTTGTTTGGTTCACCAAGTGGGAAAATAAGCAGACAAGTTTCCTTAAATTAAAGAACATCTCTGCTAGCGTGTCACTTTAACTTTTCCCACCCCATGCTTAAAAAAAGCCTCACCATCTTGGGTGGGACTTTGTGGAAAACTTAAATAAGCTTGTAGGTTCCACATAAACAGCCCCACAGTGAATTGCATGCAACAAATTGATGACTTGTCAAGACTAGCATTTGAGTCAACGAAGACTTGGGTTGGCTGGCAATGGATTGATGACTTACCAAGACTAGGGTTTGTTTGTGTCAATGAAGACTTAAAATTAGCTTCATATGACAAATCAGAACTGATGGATTGACAGATTCTTAGATTAGGAAGGACAAGAATTCTGACATATAAAAGTAACAAATTACAAAGTCTTTATCTCCCCCATGTTTGCAACTTTACCCTAGCTTTAGCTTATTCTCCATATCAGTACTTCAGCTCAAACATCCAAAAATTACCTCCAGATGACTTGGTATCTTCTAACACCTACTGATGATGCAAATTTGAACCAAGAATGTTATGAAATGAAAAACTTATTATATAACAGGAAAAAGAGTAGCAGCCTAATTTCTGAAGAGTAGAATTTTGAAATCTACAATTGACACATTCTCAGATTAGCTGAGGTTGCACATAATGTCCTTTCAGATTATTTCTAAAAAAATTCAGCAGCCAATAATCAGGGTTTAGTTAATGGATCTGGTACACCCTAGTATTCTGTGTGCTTACCAGTAAACATCTCCACTTTGAACCAGGCCATCTAACAGGATCCACATCACTAATCCCCATTATCATTCCAGTATATCTGCAAATATCAAAACACATAAATCCTCTGCAAACTGTATTGATGCAATTCAATTGATGTGGTACTAAACATAGAATTGCCAAACCTTCTCTCTGCAGTGTCTTCACTTTCAACTCGCATTTTGAATCTCATTCCTACAGGGATAAAATTTTCGAGGCTCCTTGAGAATTTACGGTAAGGTATTATAAATTCAGACTGGATTGCCCTGAAAGAAGGGAGGAATGGCAGAAACATATTAGCATATTGAATATGTAAAGCCCACATGTTTCTCGAGTGGAAATGGCATGAATGCAGAATCTGGCAGGCACCAATTATCACTGAAACACAAATTTTTTGCAAAATCAGAGGATATACATTTTTCTGGAAAATAGTCAAGTAACTTACTTACAGGAAAAGGTTTTCATACACAACCATGTGGATTGACATGACCATTTACATTACATGATTTCTCATCCCCACCCAACTACTGAAAGAAGATCATGCACCATACACAGCCGCATACAGAACTTTTTGACATTCTTGTTTTATTATGAAAGCAAGACATGATATGAATAGGTCTACAAGTATTCAGAGGAGTCATAATTGTCACACAGACATGCATCAAAAGATTTTAGTCTTGAAACATCATGTAGAGGCAATTACTGCAATAGCATGATAGACTGACTATTGTTATGGATGCACTTATATACCAGAGTAGCTTCTCTGTCAAACACAGTGAGGCTCCAATTATGTGAAGTTTAGGTAACGCACACCACGATATTAAAATCCTAAAGTTAATACCTATCATAAATGATATCTCCACAACATGAACATGAAAACCCTAAAGCTACTTTCAGTGAAAGATTGATAAGATTAGAGCAATGATAAACATAATCCACTCATGAATGAACTCCAAAAGGTATTTAAAGTTACGATATCAACGTGGTTCTGTCGCTAAAGTCTTGTTCAACACAATTCTTAACAATCCACTACTCAATTTTTCAATCCAACTGTATTTCCCAGTTTTCACATTGGCTCTTTCCATAGCTTCATGCAAAGCATTTGCACTCCACTAAGCAGTAATCCCAGGTTCAGTCTCACAGAAAGTCAATGCCAAAAAAAATGTTGCCATATAGTTTCAGTTTGTGCAGCACACCAATCCTAATATCTAAGTAGAAGTATTTCAAAAAGAAGACATTAATAATCAGATAGCTCCATTCACAGCTTAAGTTTCAAGTGATAACTGGGGTGTATACCATTGCATCCTTGAAATGTAACCCAAAAGTTAGCAAATTTGAGGATTACACATGGTTATATGACTTTACTTTTAAGACTTCACAACTTGTATGCATTTGTAACAAACCTAGCATAGGGAGTTTTATCTTTGCTAATTACTTCAGTGATTACCTCTCTATGAACAAGTCCAATATTATAAATCAAGTAGAACATAAAATGCACCTTTACATCAAACAGCCAATAAGTTCCCTAAGCTTAATGGTTTATAAGATATTACAAACTTGATTTGTAAATTTTTCAAGCATCTAAACAAACACTTATGACATCATTATTAAAGATAAACCACTGAAAGGACCTCACCATACCTTGGATTGTACGAAACTTGGAACATGCTCTTTGTGGACACAGCTTTAGCAACAGCTACAAAGTTCCCCAGGTTCAGACTCTGGTTACAGAGAGCTGGAAAAGGATTACTACCCTTAACTTGAGCCGCTCTTCGAATTCCCAATCGCAGTTCTCCGTTCCCACCCCTAATCAAAAGTTTCAAGATTATAATATAAAAAGGGATATTTGAAATTTTCAAAGCCTTCAGTTTTTCTACCTAAGAAAGAGCACAGCATCACCAGAGACAAGCTTCTTCCTGTTGACAAATGCACTCCATCCCGTAGTTAGCAAATGCCTCCTAGGCTGACCTGAACAATTCAGAGTGTGGAAACCATAATTAAATAAGAAAGCACCCAGAAAAATGACGATCTCATCAACCACACATACAATCCAACTTCAAATATAAAATAAAATAAAGAAAGAAATAAAACAGGGGACTCTGCAACCCATTATATTATACCTCTGTATATATGCCGAAACTTCCATTCAACACCATGCAAGTCTTTGGCAATAAGCTCTTGCGATGGTCTTTGCAGTTTATAATCCTACCATCAACAAAAACAAATTAAATTCCACACCATAAGGATGTATTACAATTAGAAGTTAAAATACGGAAGTTTCATCTAACACAAAACAATGAAGGATTTCGGCCCCGTACTACTGCTACATATAAAGCACGAGAATTTGAAGGAAGACACTAGTCCACTACTAATGCTACCAGAGGAGGGAAGCAGTCTTCAGCAGCTCGTCTAGGAACAGAAAAGCCTCCATGGGTGCTGGTATCAGACGCTGTGAGAGTCTTGCAGAACATATGAGGAGCTATGGATCTTCCCACACCTTCAATTTCCTCATCTTCCCAATCTGCTTCAATCTCTCCTTCCTGCGGTTTCTGCTCAACAACCACAAGGAACAAATCAAAGACCGATAAACCCCCCCCCCCCAAAACAAAATAAAGAGATGAAACAGCCCACCAGCAGAATCCAAACTGTTTAGATGAAAAATCAAGTAAAGAACGAACACCATCAACTAAAAGAAGAAAAAAAAAATTGACTTGAGTTTTGATTACCTCACTTTCAGGAACGAGAGAGACCTGCGCATAAACCTCGTCTGTAGGTACTTCAGCCTGCAATACTCAAAAAAGGAATAAAATTATAATTATTTAATTGAAATAACAACAATAACCATAACTTATAATACTAAACATTTTACGGGGAAAATAGAAATCCCCTGAAAGAGAAAGCCAAATTCGAAAAAATAAAATTAGAAAGTCTATAGATCAAAACAAATAAAATGTTCAGTGACGATAGATTTGGCACTAACATGAAGCTTGACGTCGACGACACGGCAGAAAATATGAGGTGGAAGGTCGTAAACCATCGCCGGAAAATCAGAAATCTGCTCTAAATGTCCTTGCGGCAAGTAGACAACGACGCTCCCTTTCTTAGGTAATGAAATGAGAGGACCTGCACAAGCGTGCCATAGCTCCATACAAACCGAAGAAGAACCAGCGGAAGCCGAAGAAGGACACACTGGTGCAACGGCGGTAGCAGAAGAAGGAGTGGAAGAAGACGAAGACGAGGTGGACGAAAGCGAAGCAGACACGCCATCGAAAGCTGAAGCATCTTCGTCGTCCTCGTTGACGGTGTTTAGATCGATACCTCCACCCATCAATCAATCGAAAACCCTAGAAATCAACAATAAAGGGATCCAAAAGTGAAGTAACTAAGTAGACGAAGGAGACGAGAGACAGAAATGAAGATGAAAACTGAGCGTGACAGGAGCATTCGTGGCTGCATTCCCAAACGGTACTCTGGGAGCTTCTGCTGCTTAACCTACGCACCCCTTCTTACTGTTTTCCCAAAAGGAGAGTTTGAGAAGTCAAAACTTCATGGATTTGTGTACACACAAGAACAACAGCAACAAGAAAAACTAAGCTTGGAGAAGAGAAAGGATCAAAATGAGAAGGATTTTTAGTTCTGTTCGACGTTAGGGTTTTACCAATCAAATCAAAGTCTCTATCGATCTTTTATCTCTAAAACTGTGGACTTCTCTATGTTTCTCTTTCTCTCTCTCTCTTTGTCTTTCTCTTTCTCTCTCTCCTACTGTAAGTGCTTTTGCTTTAAAGAACTTTGTTTAACAATTATTAGTTGTCGTCGGTCTTCATCTTCTTCCTCCTTTGGTCATAAGCAAAGCTTTCAGCTTTCAGCTTTCAGCCCTCTCAGGCTCTGTTGCTGTGCACTGTCGTGCTGCTGCAATTGCCGCTGCTGCAATTGCTGCTGCTACTGCAATTGCTTTCTGGCGCTGCTGATGCTGCCGACTGTTGCGCTTTGTCAGAAAGTAATAAAAACCAAAGCTTTACTTATCTGTGTTGTTGTTGTTTAAAGTAAAGAGTGAGGGGGAACAGTAGTGACGATAGCGACCCAACCCAACCGCAGAGACCTTCATAGACTCCCATCATTTCCGGGCGCATGTCTTCACTCTTCATCTTCTCTCTTCACCACCCTTCACCTTTTTTTTTTTTTTTTTTTCTTTTTCCTTTTTTTTTACTTAATATCCGAATTATTCTCAATGTCTCTTCCCCACCTTCCAAGTCCAACTACAGTGAATGAAGGAGTTGTAGTTGGTGGAGTCTCTGGTCGACCATTCATCTTAGCCATTCGATCTGTCGCTTGTTCTTTAGTGGGTCCAACCAAGAATTAGATTCTTCCTGACTCCCAGTCTCAAGCTTGGAGTGATTAAATTCTCGTGCCGATCCGTTGAGGTAAATGTCTGTATTTTAGTCTCTTTATCACATATTAAGAAGCGATCAATTTCAGAATTTTAATAAAATAAGTTAAAAATGAAAACCATAGTAGTAGGTTCTCTCCTAATGTATGATAGGTTGGCTTAATTGGCTAGATAATGATCGGCCGGGAGGAGACCGATTTACAAAAGAAGGTCGGATCCACCAAAGGTGTTGTAATCTTGTTTTTTTTTTTTTTTTTTTTTTGAAGGTGTTGTAAGGGATTGGAACTGACCCAGCCTAGGCATCACTTAACTGGATTTGAGTGAGACGTTACCATCGCCACAAGGAGTGACGTCTTGCATCCAACCGTTGCACTCAAGGCATCTAATGGCTTGAGCTAACTCCCTTGCAACTATATAAATCATATAGTTCACCAAACAAAGTACGCATCCATTACTCTAGTTCAAGCATTAAGGCTCTGGGTTACATCACTTTCAAAGTCATCTTTCAAATTACACTATCTACTGACTTGATCGTTGAAGACATCTCCTAACCACCCCAAGTCAGGCACAATGTTTTGCTGGATATCACCAAAAAAAAAAAAATAGAGAATGTATCGATTAGGTTTTGGGAACAACAAAGACAAACCTACACCCCTTTAAATTCTCTTTCAAAAAATATAGAAAACAAAAGAAAGAAATTTTTTTACATATTCGATGTTAAATCGAGTCTTTAACTCATCTCATGAGTCATGACACGAACAAAACAGATTTAGAGATGAAATGGAAGCTAGCAGCAGCAGATATGTGAGCTGGGAGGTGGGATCATGTGGCAATTCTTGATCCACAAAGCCCCATCAGCATATGACAATTGACAAAAGGAAACAAAAGGCAAAGGTTTTTCTTGCTTTCTCTCTTTTTTTATTAGGGTCTTTTTAAGCTTTCACGAAGAGTGGAGTTCCCACGTGGGACTGCCTCCACTGTTTAAAGTTAGATTGGAATAAGTGGATGGGACCCACTCTATTTTGTACGCTTATTCGAATCCAATTGTAATCATGGGCCGCTCCCCATGTGAACAAGACACTAATTATTTTCTTTTGTTTTCAGTTTCTGAGTTTCATATAAAAATCCACTTCACCAATCAGGTTAATCCAAATCGTATCAGAAAAGTAGTCTCAAATCGGATAATGCGACAACCGTTTCCTCGGTAGAAAAGATCCGAAATCCACGTGAAACCCCATTCTCTATTATAACCTCTTCTTGTCTATATCATTTTTGTGGGCTGACGTGGCGACTTGCAATTGGACGGATATCCATGAAATCAAAATTAAAGGTAAATAAGTTTATGATTATTGGGCAGCCTGAAAATAGTTTTGAAGTAGGGAAACACTACCTTCAGTTCAGCAGGTGGTACCACCTGTGAATGGGTAATTGTTTAATTAGGATTCTTAAAGGTGTTTTATCCAAACACCACTTATTTCTAATTATCATATTAATGGTCCAATTAGATTGCTTGGGAATGCTTAGCTAATTTTTATCTAAAAAGGGAAGGTGATGCTTTTCAGGTTTGAATTCACAGAAGAAAAGCCAAGAGCACCTATTTTACTGGACTAATTAAAGATTAATTAGAAGTACCTGAGTGTACTGTGGAGAGATTAAACAAATAAAATGTTGGAGTGTGTTTGAAGAAGGTAATACATATATTCTCTACTAAGATACTAATGGGTTGGGGACTGTTTGTCTCCACTCCTCTGGTCTCTTTAGTTTTGACTAATAGTCTTTACCCAAGAAAAAGAAAAAAATTTGACTAATAGTAGGTGATTAAGGTATACATGTATCTGTCCTCTCCTCTCCACTCCTCTCCTCTCTTACGCTTATATATGTAACTTAAGCAATAGGATATATAATCAGTTTGATTTTATCTCAGTTCGAACTAAATCAATTTTGAATTTGTCAAAATTGATCTAAATCGCTAGAGAAATAGTCGGTTTAAAAAATAGTAGTGGTTGATAACACACTCTCTCGTGTGGATACTAATGTGTATACATATTTGAATCGCTACATCTATATTTAAACTCTTGAAATCTTACTTACGAGTTATAAGATATTGATCATTGTTAATTGAACTAAATTCTTAAGGATCAAGCTATTTCGATCTGATTATTGTTTAATAAATTTGGAATGTGTGGGTTCCATATCCCATAGAAGGTCCATATAGGTAGCTGATCCAAACGTGAGTTCCATCCCAACAATATCTCCATATAGGTAGCCTCCCCCCGGAATTTCCAATCTTTTATTAATCCCTACAATTTTTCGAACAAATTTTAAACTTAACAAGAATGGGTATAAAAGTCATCTATAGTTAAAAACTAAATTTTCAATTCTCTATTTATTCTCTCCACTTTTCTCTCTCACATCTTTTCTTCTTATCTCATTTCTTTCTATAAACGTGGATTAAAGGAAATTTTTTGAAAAAAAAATCTTATTAGATATTCAAAATATCATTTATAATTAGAAACTTACTCTTCAATCCATATTTTTATTCTCTCATGTCTCATCTCTCTCTCTTCTTTTTTTCCTATTTATTCTCATCTATTTCTTTTTTCCTATTTATTCTTCCCTTTTTATAAGCGTTTGTTAAAGAAAATTTGGAAAAAAAATCTTCCCCACAACTAGATACTATTTTATTTCTCAATTTTTTTTTTTTTCATTTTTTTGTTATTCTTTATTTGATTTTATATTCTTTGTTTCTTTATTTCGTTTACAATTTTTTTCTATTTGATTTTATATTATAAATAAAATGTCTATACTTAGTAAGGTAACTAAGTATCTGAGGTGATCCAAGATCAAGAAGGCTTGTTCAGAGGAGGATTTGTTATCAAAATTCCTCTATGCCATGTAGTAGAGGCAAAAATGCGCGCAATCAAAGAAAGGGTAAAGGTAGCATTAGATATGGGAGCATGGCCACTCCAAATAGAATCAGACTCGCTGAAGGCCATAAGGTTATTGGACCCAGATGTTAACGAGCAATGATCGATGGGAAGATTAGTTGCTGAAATTCGAAGCTTATATTCTTCTCGAGGCCATGTTAGATTTAGTCATGTGAGGCGTCAAAATAACAAGGCTGCTGATTAGTTGTCTAAGAGGTGGCTAATTGGAAGAGATGATCTGGTCTTTTTCAATGATCCCCCGCAGAAATGACAAACATCCTTAGAGAGGATTGTCTCAAGAGTTGTGCTCTAGTTTGATTTGTTTTGTTTTTTCTTTTGTCTTTGACCCTTTTGTAACAAAAAAAAAAAAAAAAACTAAGTACCATTGATTTGCATTTCTTACCTTAAAAAAAATAAAAATAAAATAAAATTAAATTGATTTCCATTTGACTTTTTAGGGTTGAAGCCTAAATAAAAATAGGTAAATTTGCATCAATACGAAATAGGTAAACCATTTGATTTTTTTGTACTGATAGGGGTAAATTTGGTGAATTATTTACGGATATCTTGTTGAAAAAAATATCATTAGCAATGATTTACCTATTTTTATCAAATATATGTGGACCTCACAAAATATATGTGAGTCTATTCCTTAATACAATAAAATAATTCATAGGTGGGACCTCCAATGACACAATATATGTGGCGAAAAACCATTAGTGTTTTTCCAATCTGGACTTCCATTCTTCGGCCCCCCTAATATTGAATCCTAGTTTCGCCCCTGTCTCACAAATTCCCAATGGAGAAGAGAGTCGGAAAGGTCCATATTGATTTTCTACAATTCCTAGCTTTCAGATACCTGTAAATCAAATATTTTGTGCTAGTCTTACGCTGATAGATAGACCATCTTTTACCTATAACTCTGAATATTTTTGTGCTAGTCTCATGCTAATAGATAAATCATTTTCTACTAAATAATAATAATAATAATGACTATTTAGAGTTTATATCTTTATTCTCATTGTCCTCATATACTGGTGGAGGTATTGTAATTTTTATTTTGTTTTGTTTGAATCGACACACAATTTCATGGATGGATCATGTTAAGGTTAAAATGATTGTGTGTCCTTAATTCCTTATCTCTCACCATATTTGGTGAAAAAAAGAAGAGAAGAAGTTGAAGAAGCTTATATGAATTTTAAGTGTAATGAATTGTACTATTGGACTTGTGGCATCAAAAGCTTGCTCGATCTCAAATTGTCACTTTGTTTGAGAGCCTCAACAAGAGAATGTTTCTTTTTTTTTTTTTTGGCCAAAAGCAAGAGAACATTTACTCTATATAAAGAAGTGAGGGCGCGACTAGATCACAATAGCTAATGTGGGATTTTTATCCACTCCAGTACTGACACCCTCTCATTCCCTCCAGTTCTCCGTCAGATGTTAGACACGTGTACCATTCCAATCGGATGGATAAAAATTCATCTAAAAAACACACTTTTTTTCTTCCCAAACTCTCTCCTCTCCTTCACTGTCTCATCTTCGGCTGGCCAACGGCGTCTTACCGATAAATCAGTGCGGCTAACGGTGGAAATAAGAACAGCGACAATCACCTGCAACATATTTCTCTGCCAGCTCCGGCGACGGGTTTGCTCGCATGTATCTGGGAGAGTGCTCCGAGTCGGTCAAAAACCCCACCGTTGATTTCTAAAATGAAATCACTACATCTAAAACAGAACACAATTCCAAATTTCAGATCTGAACTTGTTCATGAGAAAATGAAGTTCCTCATCTCCCATAGATCCGTGCTTATGTGGAGTCCGCTGCATGTGAATCCGCAGAAGGCAATGGAACCTGGTCTGGTGTATGACATCTCGACATACGATTGCGTGGATTTCCTCTGCAACTTCAATACTCGGAGAAGAACATCCAAGCTGTCACCAAGAAGAACGCGGATCTTCAATAATTTCGGCTCTAACCTTCAACACAATGCCAACGACAACAGACGAGAGAGATAAGCCAAGCACTTGTCGAGGAGATCAGAGACAATATTGGAGACAGAATGGATTTTCCTTGAGAGAAAATTAACCATATTATTTCTAAAGGGAAAAAGGTAAGCTATTTTGTACAAGGTTAGATTGCCGCATCTTTGTCTAATCTTTCTCCTCTTTGATCTTTCCCTTGAATTTAATTTTCCTTGCTAATGATAGTGCCTCCAACTCACTCTTCTCTGAAAATCCCCAAAATCGAACCGAGGAAATGAAGAAACAAAGCCTGGAACTCCGACGTCGTAGCCGAACATCAAACCTCCGGCTTCAAAAGGATCCATTGAAATCAATTCCAAATAGGACCGGCAAAGCTATTGCCAATCGGACTCTTGAGAATGACAACCTATTACAAAACCACTTTCTTTAGGTTTGGGTTTTGTTTTTCTGAATTTTCAAGATTTGAAGTGTTCATGTTCTTCCGGTGGGTTCAAGCCCGTCCTATCAAGAAATCCACTTGTTCAATGGGATTTTCATCCATAATTTTGTCGCTTCATTCTTCGCTGCATCTTTTTAGAGTTTCTGAAGAATTCATTGCTATTACGATCAAACCTTCCCCATCGAAGACGCCGTTGGCCGGCCGAAGATGGAGAGGGTGAAGGAGAGGAGAGAGATTTGGGAAGAAAAAACAATTGTGTTTTTCAAATGAATTTTTATCCCTCCGATTGGAATGGTCCACGTGTCTTACATCTAACAGAGAACTGGAGGGAATGGGAGGGTGTCAGTACTGGAGCGGATAAAAATCCAGCTAATGTGTCCATTAGAGTAAGTAAAGACAAGCCAAACGCGGTTATCAAGAAGGCTGAAAATATCCCATTTACTACCTAATAAAAAGTGGAATGAATAATCAACCTTAAATTATTGGCTCTTCTAATGAATAAATTTTTTTTTAAACATTTTTTTATGAAGATATTCTTTTGAAATATCAAGGGTGGGAGGAAGAAGATAAGGAATCGATGCTCTACAAATGTAATTTTTCTTGATATTTTTTGGATTCACATCCTCTACGATTATCACCCCTTGCAATTTTGTAATCCCTATATAGGATTGCGACACGTGGTAGATAATTATCCAACGGTCAGAATTATAATCAAAATAGAAACTAAGTCTAATGAATCTCTAGTGCTCTGTAATTGTACTATAGAGAAAAAGCCATTTGCATAATTGGGGCGTAACGATGGAAACAACCTGTGTGCTCTGTAATAGGTGCAAAGAGAACCTAGATCATATCTTCTTCTCTTGCACTTTCTCTAGTGGAATATGATGTCATATTTTAGAGTTACACGGGTATGCCAGGTTGCCATTGGCTTCTTGAAAGAATGGACTCATATGGATCACTATACATTTTGCAGGTTTGACGGCAAGAGCTACAGTCTGGTGTTTCTCTATGACAACAACACCATATAGAATATGGGAGGAAATGAACAACCGAATATTCAATGGTGCTACTACAAAAGCTTAGGCGGTATTGGAAAAAATTAAGAAGGATACCCACTTGCAATTCGAACACTCTCCACTCAAACTTACTAACACTCAAGAAGATAGGAATTTTTTTTGCACGATGGCACATTGGGGTGATTTTTCAACTTTCAAAGGCAGTTTGTCATAGATGGCCCAAGCCAGAAGGTAATTGGGTGTCTATAAATTGTGATGGCTCCAGTGGGGAAGACATTGGTGGATATAGAGCTATTGCTCGAAATCGTCATGGGAAGGTTATTTTTGCTTTGGTAGTGGTAGTACTGAGAAAAATATTACTCGGTTGGAATTATATGCGATCAAGTGTGGCATGGAGACTGCTCGTGAAATGGGTTTGGCAACGATAGAAATTTGGTCCAATTCCTAGTCGCCATCCAATCTATTCAAGGACATTTTTTTACATCTTTGAGGATCATTGACTTGATCACGGAGATTAGAGAGCTAAGGGGTGGCTTTTCGATATATAATTTTGTACATTATGTTCGTGAGATTAACGCTTGTGCGGGCTTCATAACAGGCTTCCTTAGTACTTCCCAAGAAGTCCATCTGGCTGTAGATGCTCTTTCATTATCTCTTTATGTTTTTGTTCGGGATGATGCTAATGGCAATAAATTCTTTAGATTGTAATTTTCTTTTTCCCCTTTATTTATATCAAAGTTCTCATTCTCCAAAGAAAAAAAATTCCTAAAATTAAGCCTCAAGAAAAGATGAGAGACGAAATTGAAAATCTTTTTAGGAATTTATTAGATTCAATTCTTAGTCCAGTTTTAATTGTCACTGTTAGATAATTAACTACCACAAGTCACAATCCTAGATAAGAAGTACAGGGAATTGCAGGCGGTGGTGGGTACTTTAGAGGATGTGAATAAATAAAAATAGAAAAGCCATTATTAATTTACTAATAATTACTAAATGCTTGGCACGACCAATTAAACATGCCTGACTCAGATCTTAAATAAATGGACATACTATTTATGACCAAAGAAGCAACTTTCACCATTAGATGAAATATATAGCTCTCTCGATGCCACACCCAATAGCCATAGATATGGAACATATAGCTTGTTTTCAATACTAAACAGCTTGATTAGGGCAGGCTTATGCAATTTCAAGGTCTCTTGTCGAATGACTTATTCTCCTCGATTGGAACAGATGGGTCAGTTCCTTTCCCTAGAATCGTAGTTGACAATTTCCTACCACATATAGCTCAACATCAATTTTTTTGATGCCACGTCTTAATCTCCAATATTTCTTTGAATAAGATTTCTATTAAATGTATTTCATTTTCTTTTCACATTAATTAGTAAGGTTACTTACATGAGTTTTAAACTTGAATTTCGATTCTTATCCAATTATTTTAAATGAATAGTAAAAAAGTGTGAGGAGAACATAATTATGTAATCATCTCAATACCGAGAATAAAAAAAATTAAATTTGGAAGGAGAACCCATTTATGGATGCAATGTCATCTCATCATCATCCTCATCATACCCACCATTAAATGAAATTTGGACGTTAATGCAACAGCTGATTCTTAAATAAGCTGTCAAGTTTATATTCCTTCATAATTAATTAAAAATAATTTTCTTATCAGCTTTAACCAGACTTTTATAGGTAGAGAGGGGCTTGAGGGCTACAAATAATCTGTAATTGCAAAAACCACAAAAAAGCAAACAGCAGCTATGTCACCTCCATAGAAGGAACTGTCTTTATCAAAGCTATCAATTGCATGGAACTAACACACTCCTCCTATCTATGCTACCTGTGAGCCTCTGCTTCCAAGCTTGTGTTGATAAACAGACAAAACCAGAATGGTGCTCAGTGCTTATTATTTAATGCTTCCCTTGCCTTTTTAAACCTTATCTTATTATTGACCTTTCCACTCTCTCTCTTCCCCCTACTTTACTTAGCTTCTCTTTTGGGTTCTCTTTAAAGGGTGGGTTTCTTACAATCTTACCCAGTCACCACAGAAGCCACTAAAACATTTATCACTTACATATATTTAAGTCACTTCCCTATTTGGAGTTTTTAAAGAAAAAACTTTTCTTTTTGGGATTACCTTTTGCTTTTTGGGAGCATATGAAGAACAATATATACAATTTTGTTAGTATCTTTGCTTGAATAATTTGGGCTTGATTCTGTGTTATCCTTTCTGGGATCACATTTAGTCTGTAGAGCATCTTAATGTTATTATTTAATTCACAACTGATTAGTTATAGGAAAGTAGTGGCTATTGCAATATTGCTTTACTAAATAGATGACCAACAACTATGTTTGCTTTAGTAGATTAATTAGTTCATAATTATATTGTAATTAAATTTGTTAGTTACTCTTCAAGTGGCCAAATTGTTTCTTATTTACTTGAACAAGTGGATATATATTGTCATATTGATAGATAATTAATAAGTCACAAGCACGCATGCTATGTTGGAGATACAATGTAAAATCATTAAGAGGCATATCCTAGTAAATTGTTGAGGTAAGTTACATAAAAATATTGTCCCCCAAACTTTACTTGGATAGTAGTCTGTAGTATCAAGGGGGCGTGTGAGTATTTTAGGATTTGAACAACACCTTCATTCCAGAGAAAGCTGAGAACCCTAACTTAGCGCCGCTCTTGTGAGGCAGAGAGCACCTGGCGATCTCCTACCTTTGTCTCCGCGCCTCCTCCTCCTTCTCTTCTTCTCTACTACTTTTCTTTTCTTCTTTTCTCTCTTACTCCCTTCTTGGTCTACCTAAAAGTCGATACTACTGAGATAGAAGCTATGGTCGGAGCTGCTGCTTTGATCTTGCCTTTGATGAAGGTGTTTGCTCTATGTCATTGAAGAGGCTTCACTCATCGTGACTTTGACAATTGAATTCGGTTGAAGCTAGTTGAATTTGGATCTCCTAAGATCTTTCGCGAAATTATATTTGCTGCACCTGAGGTGATATCGAGTAGATTTACAATGTGCATGGGTGTTAGAGGGTTGGAGTTATCCTGTAAACAATATTGGCCAGAATTCGCCCTTTTTTTCGTGATTTGATGATTGAGATATTTGCAGCAGTGCTTTGAGGGACTCTCCACTTTCCAACTCGGATCTTCCATTCCATGTCTGTAGCAGTGAAGGATGGTAGTTCAAAACTGAGCTCTAGCCCCGTGTGCCTGGAGTATTTCAGATGGATTCATCATTTTTTAGATCTGTCGCAGCAACAACTTGCTCTGCATTACTGGTACCACCACCACGACAACCGAGTCGTTGTCAGTTTCTCCGCCCTTATGGCGTGTTGTCTTCTCCACCCCTTGGCGTGTCCATCTCCGCCTTTGTGGCGTGTCTTTGTCTATTTAGGCCCTTGTGATAGAGGATACATATTTTGTATCTCTTGAGCATAATTGTTGTTGTGGTTGTTACAACGTTTATTCTAAGGGTTGGGCTTGACCCATCCCTTAGCTTGGATGAACCTGTCTATGACTCTATTGTGTGTATGACAATTTGGTCAATTTCCTCTCATTAGTTTAGATTGAACTTTGTTTTTCATGCATGTATCTTTTTGCATTTCTGTATTTTTTGGTGTGTTTTTGTACTCCTTTCAAGTTCATTGAACGAAGTTTTTTTTTTTTAATTTTTTTAACTTCTTACCCAAAAAAACAAAAAGAACAACACCTTCATTGCTGCAAAATCCAGATCTCGTATAGGCTTATCAGTAACATCCATCAAGCTGGAAGCTATTAGAGACTCAATCCATATGGTTGTCTCCATTCAAACTCTGCACTAGATTTGATTTCGGATTGCTTACTTGATGTGTTGGCGTTAAATGATCTTACTAATTCCCTGGAATGAGTGTGTTCTCATTTGGAAAAATAAATTTTTTAGTGTAATTTTTAGTCCCTTAGGTTGTTTTTATTCATCGAGATGCATGCAAACTATCTAGCTGATTATCTAGCTCATGGAGCTAAGCGTTTTGCTTTGTCTAAGGCCTAGTGGTTCTCTCCACCATCTTTCATTGTAGATAATTCTTTTCATACCTCTAGGGATTTGTCCTCGGAGAATTTAATCTAAGTCTACTTTTGACCCAAAAAAGAAAGAAAGAAGTCTTTAATATCGGGTTTACCGTTAATACTAATTGCATGAAACTCTCGTCAATATGGAACTTGTAAAATATACAACATAGACTAATCCTCAGGGGTAGAGCTTATATATACCAACCCCAAGGATTCAAATTCTTTGATCATTTATTTATTGGGTGTTGGTTTTAATCCACCAAGCCAGTTTGCTCGCATTTTGACTGTCAACTACATCCTCAAGTGGTAGCTAAGATAATTCGAACTCTTGACCTCATACCATAAGGTGTTGGTCTTTGCCAATTTAACCAATCTCTCTCTCTCTCTATATATATATAAAAAGAGATTCAAGAAAAGCAACTGAGCCCACTTGATTGAGACCCGGCCGGCCTAGTCCAATTCCAAATGGGTTGGCTGTGTAAAGCTAGATATTTTTGGTGGTAAGGTCCCACAATCTATGGGTGGGGCCTTCTTATTAATATGACTTAAAAAAGGATGATCACAACCATATAATATTGGAAAGGTAAATAATGCTTCAATTTTTCAGGAGAATATGTAAAACTTTTATGAGAAGAATAAGAATAAATAGTGAGACAAAAAACTCCTTTAAACGAAATTTTGAGAGATAACCGAACCTTTAATTTAATTAGGGATTGACTCTAAGGTTGAGGTATTTGAATCATACCTAACTTATGTTCAATATATAGGTAATGATATGAGGAAAATTGCACCGAACCCATTGAACCGGGTTCACAGCCTTCACCCTGGTTAGACCACGATCGGGACCCACCTTAACCTAATCTAAGCAATCGAGAGGGCGCCGCACTTTAACTGCTAGTCACGAATGACCTCCCGAATCTTGCGGTAGACGAAGCTAACTTGTAGGAAGAAACTATCGCCAAGACATAGAGGGAATCGTGCTAAGATTGGTAACTACCTACACCCCTGAAGATCTAGAGCAAAACCCTATAATCGGACGGTCCTCTAAGGGCCTATTTGGTTACATGAATCCAGGGATTTCAAATCTCTGGATCATGAATATGAGATTTATACCCGTTTCGTTGTGAAAATCTCTAGATTCATGAAATCTAGAGATTCATCTTTTTACACTAAAAACGTGAATATGTAAATTTATGAGTATGGGGTGAAATCCAGAGATTTCATCCTTACAATAAAAACGCTAAACATTTGCGTATTCATAAAAATTACATATGAATCCACAAATTTCATTCCACATATTCGGTTAACCAAACAGTTAATTTTATAAATTATGACTCCAAAGATATTTGTAATCTCCAGACTCATGTAACTAAACAGGCCCTAAAAAAATCGAGAATCCATGCGACGGTCGAGAATTGGAGGTAAAATCTATATAATCAGGTGAACTACTCACCATAGAGATATTTGAACCATTTCCCAACTATTCGTATTCATTTTTAGACTCTGCATTCATCAGCCAGAGCATTGTGATCAGTTCAGCGACTGACTTAAGCTTCGGAGGTGGCCTCCCGACTTCAGCGGTCGGACCATGTCTAACCCTGTTTTGTAGATTATCTTCACAGATCCGGAGGATTAACAATTTCTGGACACATCAGGTAATTAAATAGGTTATGATCTGACAATGAAATGGATCTTGTGGAAGAGTTCCATAATTGTAAACTTTAGTATATGCATGCTAATTAAGCCCCAACTCGTGACGTCTAATACTTAGTTCTTAGCTTGAGAATCAATTGAACATAGGTTAATTGTCTAAATGATTGATTGGAGAAACTTGAACAAATCCAACCAACCCTGACTGATTGACGCCAAAACATGGTGTTTTTTTTTCAGACGAATCAAATTATGAAATTGAATTAAAGAAAGAAAACCATACAAGTCTAATAAAGAAGATGGGATAGAAAAAATAAAGAATCATTTTCATTGGGGTGAGAGAGAGACAAACTTATGCCTAACCTTACTCATTGATTTTCTTAAAGAAGATCAAACATACAAAGAGTTTATATTAAGTTCTTAATTGGTGTAATAGTTTAATTGATATCTAAAATCATTCAGAATCTCAAAATTAGTGAAGTTTAGACAATCCTTCCTACCAATAGAGATAGAGAAATCCAACTAAAGCTTGACACGTTATATGACGAGATGTGGTTGATATTTGAAGTTATCAAAGGTTTTCAACCTACTCAAATAAACTAGTATTGTCAGTGCAACACTGGTAGAGTGGTAAGATCCATATTTTTTAGTAGAGAAATCATGGGTTCGACCCTTGCAGACGGACAAAACTTTTCCACTCAGATACCGACAAAAAATAAAAAAACTAGTATCAAATCACTTTCCTTTGTTGGTAAAATATTGATAGAATATGCTATGCATGAAAATTCTAAAGATAACCTTATTTGTCAGAATGCATGTTCATTCCTGGTTTGAGGTATTGATATCAGATATCTTGGTGTGGTTAATATTGCATGGTTTTGAAGGTGATTGACTCTATACCAATGAAATGGTGACAATGGATAAAGCAGCTTTAAAACTTATTCCTTTTTTAAGCAAAACCAATGGTTAGGTATAAAATGAATTAATTTATTATACATTTAAATGAAGTTCGTTTCTCTAAGTTATTTTCTTTTGCTTTTATGTATAGCATAGCATGCCTATACGATGATACCTATGTGATTGGCCCTAAAACTCGGTATATATATAGATGAAACCTACATTTTCATAAGGATATTTCTCAAAAAAATAAATCTTTTTATTTAAGAATAGAATTTCTATTAAAATAAAACCTTCATAATGACATTGCATATGTTTGAAAAACATAAAACTATTGTTAACAGTTTAAATAAGGAAAAGGAGAAAAGCAAAGTGGATCAGCAGTTTTGGAAAGTATCATTATTAGTATACTACTTATGTTTCTTAAGCCATCTTTATTGGCTTAAACACCTTAAATACTAGATTGTAAGTTATACATTTCTAAGTGGTATGACAAGGCATTATATACTTATTTTAGATTTTAACATACATTCAATGTTCATAATTTGGTTTTTAATTAATTAATCAAATTTAAAAATAATTTTTGTTAAAATAATCAAATCAAATGGAAGTATCATACAATAAATCATGGTGCAATATATATTTATTTTAATGTCCAAGGAGTTTATAGTACTATACATCATATATATTTTTTTTATTGTAGGGACCACACCTTGCCCAATAAATCTTTTATAACATTGTAGTTACAAATTTTTGTGGAATGAGCATCATAGTAGTTACACTTATAAAAGGGCAAAATGATCGATCTGCTTCCATGAAAGACAATGGTGATCACTCATTTTGGCCTTTTGCGTGCAAGAGTCATGCTCCTTAAGAGGTCTCTTACCCTAATATGACATACAGCAAGAGAAATAGAAAGATGCTTGGTTCTATGTGCCTCATGCATCGATCCTAGTATTTATTCTTTCACACAATGACTATGCAAAATGATCTTTGTACTCTTGAAGATTTTCTCATTCTCTTAAGTATACGATAGTTTGAAAAAAAGAAGAAACAACATACATAGTCATTTTATGAAGTTTTTTATATAAGCACCAGAACAACACTATTGTGTTTGCTAAGTTCGAATGTGTCTTGTATTCTGTAGGTCTAAATAATTTTAGTTTGGCTGTATCTGTAATTGAAATGGGTTTTCAGTTATTAATATAAGGATAGATATATAATAATATGGGGATTATGATTTTGGGTTTAACTAGTTTTTGTAGGATAATCTAGGTACGAAAGGACAAGCAAAGGGTTACACTTTACAAAATGTGAGAGAGGTGAGGTTTTTCACGAATATTGAAATCTCTTTTTCTCTCAGGCAGATGTCGACAATCTTGCCAAAGCATGGAAAATTCTTTGCTATTGTCAGTGTGTTTTGCTTGTATTCTGCATATGTTCCCAACAATGTGTAAAATGAGGTATATGTTGTGGGGTATTGTTGGTGCTAAATTTGCCGGAGGCTTTGAACCGTAATCTTCGCACCAAATCACTCAGATCTGGATCGATCTGGTTTGCTCCACAATGAATCAATCTCTCGTTCCTGGAAAATAGAACACTAGTGAGAAATGGAGCCGATCGTCTTGATCGGCGTCGCGTCTCCGACGATCTAGTCAAGAATGAATACAATGCTTCAGAGCTCGAAGGAGCTTTTGAAGTGCTCTAATGGTGTTGAATCAAAAAAGTCCTGGTGTTATGATTGATCTGAGAGACCTACCTTTGACGAGTTCATCATCCCTTTTATATATAGATTTCCCACCAATCTTGCTTTTAATTGTGACCGTCGGATTATAGCATAGGACTGAATGGCTATGATTAGGCCTTCCTTCGAGTTCTTGGGCGGACCCATAGATTGCTTTACTTGATTAATTAAAACCAACCGAATTGTCATAAGATCGGAGTGAACTGGCCTGAACCAGGATCAGCATATTTTAGTCACAACACGAGCCCCCAAGCCTGCTGATCAAGTCGAACTTGTATGAGACTCTGGTCAAGAGGTTTGAATCTTTCTTTCAAATAATTCTAGAATACTGTGTTTGTCATAATCTCGTAGATTTCATCAGAATCGTCCAACTAGAATAAAAATTTTTCTCTTTAAATGTTGACTCTTGGTATCCCTTATTAATCTTTCCAAAATTACTTCCATTTAGCAGAACTTCACTGGATCAATATTCTACAATTTTTCCCAAGCAATTATGATTTTCAAAACTGCAGCCTCAGGTTCCCAAGTCATCATTAACTTGAGCATTGATCCATGGTCCATTTGTTATATAAAATTGTAATTTTCTCAGAAATCAAGCCATTCCTCGTAATCATAAGGTTACTATGCTCAGCCCCCAAATCATCTTGCAGATCAGCCGAAATCTTTATCTTGTCAGACCTTTTTATTCTTTCTTAAATATAACTTTTTGTCTTCCTTGACGTTATCCTTCTATGCACCGTTTGATCATAAATTTTGTCTCTTCCTAGTGTACGGTTATCACATCCTCCCCAACTCTTTTTATATTGTCTTCGTGTCCAACCGTAATGCCTCTAAATCCACCGATTGACTCCACGCATCGATTACGAGTAGCTACGTCCATTGATCTTGAAACATCGTATATTTCCCTCCACTTTTCAAGAAAACTCCTTCACCTCACTTCATCCCTTATTATTCATCTTCTACCCTCTGCTCTTGCCCGTACTCTGTCTGCATTCTTCGAAAATATCAAACATATTCATCCGCCATCTCCATTGTTCTTTCTGCTTCTACTTTCATTCTGCAAATCTTCACTTTCTACTTTTCCTTCTTCACCATGGACCTTTCAACTAACCCTTCTGCATCTCACACTTCTGAACAACCCACTATTCTTTCAAGTGCCAACCAACCAGAAAAAACCCTTGGTATTTTCTCCCCCGATCAGGTTTCCTTAGACTGGAAACCCACTCCTTACGCTCATGATGAAGCCATTGTTCCTTATACACCTGTGGACATGTCTAAGGAAAAGAAAGACCCATGATACGCTGGTCCAGAATGGTACCCAACCAAGGTAAAGAAATCTCACCTGCTGTCTTACTTAGAAGATTATCACTTTCCCTCCGATGTCAAGGTATGGGTCCTTGAACCTTCTAATCATCCATACAGTGTTGAACCGGGGTCATTACTATATATCTTGACCACCTTGAGTTTGATTTTAGAGTTCCTCTAGTCCTAATAGTCCAGTCCCTGCTTGACTACTACCATTTTTGCCCTTGTCAGCTTACTCCAAACAGTTGGAGATTAGTATACCTCTTTTTTGCTTTCATTCACAAAATGAAGCGTCTCCCCTTCGTAGAACTTTTCATAAATTACTACACTTTGAAGGTATCCCGCGAACGCTGTTACATTCATTTTGCCAGAAGAACCTGTATTGCAAGTGAACTGGGTCAAGATACTCGAATTTTCACTGACTCCTCCATTCCGCATGACAACAAACAATGGCGAGAGAAATACTTTTTCTGTGCCATTCCCAGTCCAAACTATCGTTCCCGATGGTGCCTGCATTCCTTGAATTCTCTTCTTCCTCGAACAAGCGTAGACTTGGGACTTGATTCCCACCGGAATACCCATTGATGCAGAGGACCTGAAAACCGATGCAGGTCTTGCCAACCATGGTCTTTTTCCAGGTAAACAATGATTACAATGATGATGATGATTTATTTATTTATTTTTTAAACTCCTTGTTGTCTTTTTCTTTTATATATATATAGGAACTGTTGTTCATCAAGTTCCCAACATCTTTGAACTTCGAAAGGTTGCTTCTGAAGAAAAGAAAGCCGATTCCAAACCTGAAAAGTCAGGCAAGAAAAGAAAGCATTCTGCCGTCCGTCCTACTAGTGACCGAGGTCACAAAAAATCCTTTTTGAAAAAAGTTGTTGAAAAGAAATCTCCACCTGGTCAGTGAAAGAAAGACCAGGCACATAAAGACACTGTTGAAGAAGAAATTGCTGAAGAAAACCCTAATGTCTATTTTGTTAAAACAGTTGCCAGAAGTAATCCTGCTGTAAAAACAAGAACTTCAAGGACTTTCAGAACGTTGAGATGTAAACTCCGGTCTACAGGTCCTTCTTCTGGTCAGGAATTGTCTGGCATCAAGAAAAGAAAAGAGAAAAAAGAATCTGCTCCAACTCCTGTTGAAATCCCCCCTGAGAGAAACAATCCACAAGAAGAAACTCCTGCTGCCACTGTTAATGTTGTTGAAGAAATCGCTGAACCTGTTGGTTCTCCTAGACATGAAGTTTGCACTCCCCTTGTATTACCCATGCTATCCCATGATGCTTCAGTTTTCCCAGAAATGATGGTTGAGAATGAAGATCAAGGTAAGGAAATTCATGATTACTCCTTTGATCAGTTGAAGAAATTCTTGCTCATGTTGCAGGTGATATTATTGAACAAATAGCTGATCAGTTATTTGATGAGAGTTCTTTTGTCCCTACTCCTCCTGAAATTGTTTGTGGAGAGAATATTCCTGAGAATATTCCTCAATCTGAGAATGTTGTTGCTGATAACACTCCTGTTTTTGCTGCCGTTATACAAAATCCTGTTTTGAATAATGTCATCCCTGACATTAATGTTGCTCCTGCCATTGATGAAGAAAATATTCAGATTGCCCCAACAGATGAAGAATTTTTTTAATGTTGTTCCCCTCCAATTTAATATGCCAGTTGATCCTCCAACTGATCTTGAAGGCCAAGAAAACATTGTGGCTGAATATGCTGATATGCAAGTTGACTCCAATGATTATGCCGTAAATGTTAATCACAATGATATAGGGGAGGCCGCCAACCCACAACCAATTGGCCCTGAACCTTCAGATGATGTTCTGGGAATTAGTTTAATCCTGCCTGAAATTTGAAAGAGAACCATACAGCCAGCAAGAACCGGGAAGTTGCCCACGAATGGGGAACAAAAGGAAGAATCCCTCGTGACAAAAGGGAGACAACCCGTATGTCTGACCCTGATCTTTACTCACATGCATGGGGGTAAGGAATAAACTTCTATTTCTTTTAATTGAGACTAATTTATTAGTAATTTTATGTATGTATTATATTTGGTTTTTATTGTTTGACCAGCATATGTTTTGGTGCTGCTTTTAATGCCTTCTCCGAAGTATTGGAAAGAGAAAAAAAAAATTTCCCAGGAAAATGACAGTTTGATCAAACGGAACTTTGAATTGATTGATGAGGTACAAGAACTCAGGAAAAGTTTGAAATCCTCAGAAAGAAAAATAGAAGCTGCTCATTTTAGAGAAATCGAATTGTGTATTGAGATAGATGATTTACAAAATGACTTTCAAATTTGTTTTGACTTATGCACTGATTTGCAGGAAGAGGCATCATTGTTAAGGGCTTCTGTTTTAAACCATAAAGATGAACTTCTGTAAATTGAGATGTTAAAGAATGATGCTTTGGAAAGGGCCAAGCTTGTGACATCTGAGAGGGATGAACTCAGAGAAAAGTTATCTAAGGCCTTTGTCTGGTCTAAAGGTTTTGAAAAAGAAAAAGGTGAGTTTTTGGAAAAACTTGAAAAGATTGAAAAGCTGAAACCTGATTTGGAACTAGGACATGAGTATCTGCAGAAAGCTTTTAATTCAGTCCTAAAGGAAAAATCTGATTTGGAATGTAAAAACAACAAGTTAGAATTGAGCCTGTGTGAGGCTTCTACAGAAAAGATAATCTCACAATCTCTTTAGATTTGGTTTCTAAAGAGAAAGAAAATTTGAATGTTATTATGGATGAGACTCTTAAGGACAAAGCTTCTATGCTTGAAAGCATGCAGTTAGAAAGGAAGAGTTTTGAGTTAGAAAGAAAAATAATTCATGATGAACATCAGGTTGTTCTCAGTACAGTTACCTTTGCTATGAAGGAGGCTAGAGATAATCCAGCTTTTCTTGGATTCTGCAAGAATATGGTGAAGGTCTGTTCTGATCAAATCTTTTCTGAGGTTCTGAAGATTTGCCCCAATGTTGATTTCAAGCTACTTCCTCCAGAGTTTCTTCCGTCCAGAAAATTTTTTGATCTCAGGAATTTAAAGCATCCGGATTCTGAGAGTTCTTCAGGAGATGCCAATGATGAAGATGATGTGGACTCTAAAAAAGAAGAAACTGCCAACTCTGGTTAAAGCTACTCCTCTAATGATGATGATGATGATGGGTCTCCTCCGGAAGGTGACAAGAATGCTGCCATTGACAACGACCCTCCAGTTGACCCTCCTGTTTAAGAACATATTCTTCCTTGCTTTTGATATACCTTTTTATTAACCTTTTAATGTAATGGTTCTGACTCTGTTGATCTTCCTGATTCTTTTTCCTTTTTGATCAATGGAGTTTCCCTTTCTTTTTTTTTTTTTTCCTTGTAACTTTGATTAAACAATATTTTGAAGAGAATCTTAGCAATCTTTGACTTGCCACACATCTGTAGTTTCAAAAAATCCTCTTGACCAGCTCCTGTGACTATGATCAGTTAGGCTGCCTTGGAAGGTTGGCTACTTGAGCCTGACTTACGGAAAGTCGGGACCATCCTTGGAAGGAATGATCCTTGATTAAGCTAGCATGACCGTGTGCCCCGAAAGGCTGCCTCGGAAGGCTGGCTACTTGAGCCTGACTTCTGAAAGTGGGGACCGCCTTGAGAAGGAATGATCCGTGATCAGCTTTGGAAAGCATGACCAGGCCTTGGAAGGCTGGCTACTTGAGCCTGACTTACGGAAAGTCGGGACCACCCTTGGAAAGAATGATCCGTGATTAGCTTCGGAAAGCATAACCAGGCCTCGAAAGGCTGGGTACTTGAGCCTGACTTACGGAAAGTCGGGACCACCCTCGGAAAGAATGATCCATGATTAGCTTCGGAAAGCATAACCAAGCCTCGAAAGGCTGGCTACTTGAGCTTGACTTACGGAAAGTCGGGACCACCCTCGGCAAGAATGATCCGTGATCAGCTAGCATAATTAGGCCTCGGAAGGCTGCCTCGAAAGGTTGGCTTACTAGAGCCTGACTTCGGAAAGCCGCGATCACCCTCAGAAGGAATGATCCTAGATCAACTTTAGAAAGCATGATCAGAAAACTGGTTCGATGAAAAAGACCGTTTGCGCAATTTGAAGAAAAATCTTTTGGTGACAATGGTTGGTAGAAATAATGTCTTCAAACATATCAGAAAATTATGCTCCCTTTCTATTGATAATACTTCTTGAGGTGAATTACATTCCATGGTCGCCTCAAGCAGCTTCCATGAACATCTTTGAGCCAATATGTGTTTTTGCTCACAGTCTTTGTTATCACATATGGTCCTGCGGAGAGCTTTCCGCAATTTCTCGGGTCTGATGCTGATTTTTTCCTCAAGACCAAATCTCCAACTTTAAAAGATTTAGGCCTGACACGAGTATTATAGTATGCCGCTGTTCTCCTCTGGTACTCTATATTTCGATACAGAGCCTTCTCCCTAACTTCATCCAAAAATTCTAGATTCACCCTTAGTCCCTCTTCGTTAGTTACTGGATCAAACCTCTCTGATCTATATGACCCAACCATTACCTCTACTGGGGCCAAGGCCTTGGATCCATATGCCAACTTAAAAGGTGTTTCTCCCATTGGTAATCTGACTGTAGTTCTATATGCCCATAACACATAAGGAAACTCTTCAACCCATAGGCTGTTTGCTTCATCCAACCTTCTTTTGATTCCCTGTAAGAGAGTTTTGTTAGTTATCTCAATCTGACCATTGCATTGAGGATATGCCACAGAAGAGTTTTTGTATTCGATGTGGTAATCTCAGAATTCCTTGAACCTTTCATTGTCAAACTGAGTTCCGTGAGCTGTTAATAAGACTTTTGGCAGACCATATCTGAAGATGACCTTATTTCTTAAAAACTTCTCAATTTGATTTGTCGTAGTTGTGGCTAAAGCTTCTGCCTCCACCCATTTTGTAAAATAATCAATTGCAGCTATCACAAATTTTCTTCTTCCAGATGCAATAGGAAATGGACCAAGTAAATCCATCCCCCACATCGCAAATGGAATGGGATTGAGAATTGATGTCAATTGTTCTGTAGGTTGTTTTTGGATTGGAGCATGAATTTGGCATTGATGGCATCTCCTTACATATTCAATTGCTTCAGCTTGCATCCGTGGCCAATAGAACCCTTGCCTCAAAATTTTATAGGCCAAAGCTTTTCCACCTAGATGACTCCCACAGATTCTCTCATGAACCTCTGCTAACGCATATTGTGCATCGAATGGTCCTAAACACTTCAAAAGTGGCCAAGAAATTGTTCTTTTATACAATAGTTCATTCTTTAGAATAAACTTTGCAGCTCTTCTTTTCAACGTTCTAGCTTTTTCTCTATCCTCAGGAAGAACATCTTCTTTAAGGTATTGTATAATGGGATCCATCCAAGACACTTCTGTATCAATTTCCATTATCTCTGGCTCTAAATGTGCCGGAATATCCAGCTCTTCGATATATACAGCTTGTGGTAGAGAAGTAAATTTTGTAGATGCTAACTTCGCGAGAGAATCTGCCATTGTGTTCTGATTTCTGGGTATTCTCATAATTGAGAATTGTTGGAACCACCCCTTACAATCCAGTGCCTTCTTAAGATAACTGATCATCCTGTCATCCTTTGCTTCATATATTCCAGTAATTTGGCTGACCACAAGCTCAGAATCACTTTTAACTTTGATGTTTTGCACACACAAGGATTTGGCCAATTGCAATCCCGCAATGAGGGCCTCATACTCTACTTCATTATTTGAAGCTCGAAAGTTGAATTACAAATCCAAATGGACTTTGTAAAATCACCCCTCCCCCTGATCCCTGAGAATGACTTGATCCTTCCACATGAAGAATCCACCCAGTAGATACTTCATTGGAATTCCCTTGATCTTCCGGTAATGAAATACTTTCAGCAATAAAGTCAGCGAGAACCCGTGCCTTTATCGCAGTTCTAGGTTTATAATCTATATCATGTTTTGTTAATTCTATTACCCAGAACACCATTCTTCCGGCAAGGTCAGGTTTATGCAATATTTTCTTTAAAGGTCAGTTGGTAAGAACAATAATGGATGAGCCAGAAAATAGGGCCTGAGCTTTCTGGCCGCTATTATCAAAGCTAAGGCCTGCTTTTCAAATTCTGGATATCTAGATTCGGCATCTAACAATGTATGACTTACAAAGTAGATAGGATTTTGGACCGTACCTTCTTCTTGAATTAATACTGTAATATCCAGCCCTATTCTAACCTTGACCCTGACCCGAATCCGCTGTTGTATTCAGATCCGAGGACCCGAAGCGGTGGAAGAAGAGATTTATGGACCATTCTGATTGATGATCATGATTCGGAGACCTAGCCCATGGACATTGATAATGATACCCCTTGCTTAAATGCATTGTCGGTGTTTAAGGAAAGTCTGCGCATCGGAGAAGATTAATATGGTTGATGTACCAAATGACCTCCTGTGCACAATCCGAAGGTATTCCCCGAAACTAGACTTCTTGATTGAATTGTGGAAGAAAACCTCACTCAATTTGACCTTGTATAGCCTTTCAAATCCCTACTTGAAGTTGCTGTTCTAAACTTGAGTTTTCTGCTGAAAATATTTTGGTCGATCATTTTGGTCGATACCATCGACCAAGGACCATTGACCAAAATATCCCAGTCTGCCAAGTTAATGATTCCATGGAATATTCCTTTTCAATTTAATATGACCTCGAGCCTTGAGCCTTTTGCAATCATTTTTCTCACACGGGAACGTGGGGAGAGCTTCCCAAAGCAGCTCCTTGGTTAGTGTGAAGGGTATCTCATCAAAGACACTTAGTTTATCATTGATTCTTGTCTTCATCTTCCACACTAAGGTATGACTCCTCATTCCACTCTCTACCCTACCATTTTCTACTCTTTTCTATTGTCATCTTGCCGATGGGACATTTGGAATGGTGCTGCAACCTTGCAACCACCACTCCAAGTGCCTACTCATGCTCAATCCATGATTCCCTTAGCCATTCATTGATGCTAATGCTTATATCTCATGCCTAGCATATGTATTCCATGATTTACCTATTAACATCATACCATTTGATATCAAACTGAACTATAGAGTATATTATGTTCATGTTTAACATTGCCATATGATTCCAATCGAATTTCTATTAGTTCCTCTAGCTATTGCATGCTATTCCTCATCAATGCAATCAATTCCAACTCATGCCATGATGTTTATCACTTGAACTTGATAGCTCAAATTGGGGCTTTTTAATTGGACCATTGGATTGGGTTAATTCCTTGATTTATAGTGTCCTACTACTGTTGTTAAGTATGCCTCCAAGTTTCAGATTGATCCGAACACCGGAAGACTCATTTCGGACCAAAATCCCCAAAATCCACTATTCTGCCCGAGGACAATCTTGGTCGATACTTTTGGTCAATACCATCGACCAAGACCATCGACCAAAGTTGTTGCTGACAGCAACCTTGGTCAGTTTTGACCCAAATGACATCCGATCTTCCCGACTTCTTTTCTAACTTATTATTTATGTTTGTTTAGGGCCTTATCAATTCTATTGGACTATTCTTGGTATTCTCAATTCATCATCAACTCATCCAAGGTAAGGATGGTTATATCCATAAACCTATAAGTCATCAAATATTGAAATGTGCTTTATTCAAAGAATGAAATCCCTAAATTTCTTTCAATCATTATGACACTGTTACATATGTGTTAGAACAATAACATTTAAATCTTTATACTTTTGTTGTGTTACTTTATCATTTTGATTTGCTTATGTTTATAATGATTCGTTTCAATATCATGATTTGATTACTATTATGAATATGCATTGGATGCATGAGAAATGATGAGATTGGATGTGTGATTGCTTACGTATGACTTGGGATTGGAGGGTGTCCTACTGACACTTCGTCCTTGGGCATCGGAGGGAATAGTATGGGATGTTCTCCGATGGTGCCTATCGACACTCTCCCGAGTTATTGGATGACATACATAGGATTGTCTAGTTGTGTGGCTAGGTTCATCCTTGTCGTGTCAGACCCAAATCGGAAGGGCATTGAGACCGAACAACCCGTGGTAGTGTATGGTTGGATGGGCGCTTTAGGCCGGTAACCAATCCGGTAGGGGACATAAACCATGCTACGGATACCTGAAAGGGGCCATTTATTGGTAGAGTTGCATATGGATAGACTTGGGCTCATGGGCGCTTAAGACCGGTAACCAATCCGTGAGAGGACGTGAGAGCTTCCCGTTTACTATATGTGGATGACCAATAGGGTTGATGAGTCCGAAATCCAGGATTTCGCTGACTCTAGTGTGAAGGATACCGGAAAGGATCGCCGGGGGCGAGGAATGGATGTATCTGAATCTGACTTGATCGACTGAGTAGATGACTTGCATTGGGCTAGGCTTTACTGTGACATGCGCCAGTACTTGACCAAATGGTGATGTGAGAGAGCGGTGACCGATCCCCTTACCATGGTTTTTTGATGACTTTACCGATCTTCCCCGGGCATTCCCAAGATATGGAAATGGGAGAGTGACTGATGACCCAGAGAAGTACGGTGCTATGACTTAAAGTATGTCTACCTTAGAGACCAGCATTCATAGAGTTAGGCTCATATCTGCATCATATGTTCCATATTGTTGTGAAAAAGTACAACGCAAGTGTACGCTGTCGTAACAAGTAATATATGATAAAAGATCGATCCCTCGAAGACTATAGATTAAGTACCAAATTAATTATACCAATTTTATTTGAACAAATAATAAGGAAGATAATAATTTCTAGATTATATTGCAAATTGAAAGTTAAATTGAGATTATTAATTGCTAAAGACCTAGGGGTCAGATTTCACCATAACTAAGCATTCCCACCCTTTTCTCCATCTTTATAATTTGAGAAATATTTTCCTGATTGATAGTCGAGATTCCCTTTCCTATCTATTAGTCTCTCTCGAGTACTAATAGAAATTCCCTCAATTGCTAACCCACTATATTTCTATGTGGGTTACAACAACTGAGAAATCATTAAATTCTGTGGATTCCCATGTAACAACTACACAAACCATGTAAGTATATCTCTATCCTACATGTAATTCATGGCTTTTACTCCAATGAACTAAACACATAAATCCCCTCTCAGTTCATTATGATTAACAAATCAGTTGATTAGTGGCCAATTAATCAAAAGCATGAAGAATAGAAGTAAAAACTCAATCAAAGGAAACAATATTCAAAATTATATTGATGAAGTCAAGAGTGAGAATTCAAAGATAGGCTACATCTGATCCCTAGAAAAAACTAAATTAGTTCATACTTGAAATTAAAAACATTACAGAAGAATTCAAGAACATTGAAAGAAGATGAAGAAAAACTTATTCCCAAGCTTCAGATCTCCAAAGCCATCCAATGTCTTCTGGTTCAACCTCCACGCTCTTCCAAAGCTCCCAAAATCGTCCTCCTCTCTTTATGGAGTTTGATCTCCTTTTATAGATTAATTAAACTCAGAGTTTGAATCAAACTCAGAGTTCTTATCTAACTTAACCAAGGAGTGTTTTGTTGTATGAATCGGACTAACTTAGAGATCTCCAATGCATAATCCCACCGTTGGATTTGAAGACCGAGACGTCGTGAAGCTCTCCTCCAAAAATCAGCTCGATCGGACACCATATGACCATCCGATGAAGATCTTGATCAAAACTGGACAGAGACACTCAAAATCGGGATTCTTCTATCCTTCTTATTTGAATTGGATTCTTCTTCCTCTTTTCCCTTCTTTGATCAAATCCTAAATAGGAAATAAAACATAGAAGCATGTAAGGACTCATTCTCTTTATGTTTTTGACTTGAGGTAGGACTCTTGCAATAATACCCAGATTTGATTGATAATTTCCTACATGTAAAAGTAATAAATCTTTATTAGAATTTGTTAAGAAATATATAAAATCACTAAAATTATAGAAATTAAAGGAAAAGATGCAACATATTCATTTTCATATCATATTAGGGTAAATTGATATAAAACAATTGTAAATACATGGAAATATAATAAATTAATCATATAAAATAATATGTATGAAATCAACTTATCACATATCACATTGCATTATTATATATTCTGAATGTGTATGATTTCTAATTATGGAATAACTTCCTTGCTGAGTTCTTCGAACTCATTCCTTTTTGTGCAAATGTTTTAGATTACATTCCAGGTACCGAAGATTACGATGGCACATCCTATGAGGCGGACTATGATTCCACATACTACCCTCCGGGTAGTGGCGTCGGTGAGGATCCGTATATTGGAGCCGAGGAGGATTACTATCCGCACCAGGGTTAGCCCCACAGTTGTGCGGGAGCGGCAGCGCTGGGTTTACTTCATCTGTACTGTTGAGGAGACTACCATTAGTATAGAAGAAACCCTAGCATAGTGCCCCATTCCCCTGGTGTATTTGTGGAACCTTGGATATTGTAATTAACTTGCCTTTGAATTATTCTGGTGACATTCGAATATGTAACTAACTTGATTTACTTCTTTTCCGCTGCTCTGAGAGGGTGACTACCACACCTTCTCACCCTTTATGAATTTGATCACACTTTATTATTATCTATATTCCGCACTCTGATTTAGTTACTCTTATCTTATTCATGATACTTAGTATTAGCTATTTTTACCATTGATTATTACTATTCATGATTGTGTTACCGTGTATGTGGGAGGCATGGACCTCAGATCATTGATCCTTGGACTGTGGATCACATCCCGGGTATTCCAAATGGGGTACCGGCTGGGTGGATGTGACAAATACTGCACTCACTACCACCTTTGAAGAAGATAAATATATCTGCAAGGTTTCTCCTGATACTGGCCGAGATAGAACTGGTGGACTGGTCAGCTTTCTCTTTAACTCTTCAAATGAACTTTGACAGTTCCTCGACCATCTGAATTCATTAAGTGCATTTAGATTTTTCAATGCCTTGAAAAAATGTGCACACTTATCTCCAGATCTAGATATAAATCTGCTCAATGCTGCAACTTTCCCTGTCAAACTTTGGATTTCCTTCATATTGCTGGGTGCTGGCATATCCATAATGGACTTAATTTCTTTTGGATTCGTCTCAATACCCCTCTATGTGACCATATAACCCAGGAATTTTCCAGATGAAACTCCAAATGCACACTTCTTAGGGTTAAGCCTCATCCCATTCCTTCTGAGTACATCGAAGCATTCTTTTAGATCAGTGAGATGATCAGATCTGAATTGACTTTTTATGAGAAGATCATCAACATAAACTTCCTTGTTCCTCCCGATTTGATCAGCAAACAACTTATTCATTGCCCTTTGATAAGTTGCCCCAGGATTTTTTAATCTGAAAGGCATAACCTTGTAACAATAGCTTTCTCGATTCGTCATAAATGCTGTGTGAGGTTGGTCCTCCTTCTTCATAAGAATCTGATTGTAGCCAGAATAGGCACCCATAAAACTCAACATTTGCTGACCTGAGGTTGCATCAATCAACTGATCAATTCGCGGCAAAGGATAACAATCCTTGGGACAAGCCTTGTTCAGATCAATATAATCCATGCACATTCTCCACTTCCCATTATGCTTCTTCACCATTACAACATTTGCCAACTATTTGGGACATTCAATCTGCTCAATAAATTTTGACTTCCTGAGCTTTTCCACTTCGACTTTGATTGCATCATGCTTTTCTGATGAAAATTTTCTCCTTCTCTTCTTTATCGGTTTAGTAGTGTTGTCTATCCATAGACAGTGCTCTGCAACTTCCCTGCTCAAACCGAGCATGTCTTGTGCTGACCAGGCAAAGACATCAGCATTTATTTGAAGAAATTCTTTCAACAGGTCCTTGTTTTGATTGGTCTGATCAGCCCCAATCATGGTTCCCCTGTCTGGATTTTTGAGATCAAAAGAAATTTTTTCTAACTTCTCCACTGGTTTTCCTCTTTGAATTTTTTTCTTTGTCCCTATTATCCGTAACTTCAACAGTAAGGGCAAGAGCCTTACCTTGTGACTTAGAATCTTTCAAGAAAGTTGTATAGCTTTGCCTCGAGGTTCTCTGATCAGATTTGCATTCTCCAATGCCCCCTTTAGTTGGAAATTTTACTTTCAAATGCCTTGTTGAAACCACAGCTCCAATAGAATTCAAAGTTGGCCTTCCCAGAATTATATTATAAGTCGATAGATTCTTTATCAACAAAAATTTAGTAACAGTTGTTACTGTTTGCGGATGTGTTCCCAATGTTATTGTCAACTCCACAGTTCCTTCTACCGAAGTAGATTCTCCAGAAAACCCAAATAACCTTGTTCCACAAGGTTTTATCTTGACAGTTTCTATCTTCAACCGTTGAAAGGCTTCGTAAGACATAATGTCTACAGAAGACCCCGTATCAATTAAAACCCTGTGAATATCTCTGTTTGCCACCTCAATGACCACAATGATGGCATCATCATGTGGCTCTTGAATTCCATCCATCTCCTCCTCCATGAAGACTATTTCCTTCATCTTCTTAATTCTTCTAGGAATAACATGAGATTCGACAGCATTAACATACCTGGCATGAGCTTTAGACTTTGAAATTGAGTTTAAATCCAAACTCCCCAAGATGATCATGACAGGGGACTTCTTTTGTTGAACTCTCTGATTTTCCTGATGTTTAGCATTTTCATCTGGAGAACTAAATTGAAAATCTCTCTTCACGTGGTTCTCCTTCGTTGGTGTCTGGTTATTCCACCTTCTTGGCTGATCAGCAACATTTCTCTGGTGTCCTCCATTTCTCCTTTGGACATACCGATCTAGCCGCCCCTGACTGATCAATCGCTCAATTTCATTCTTCAGAATTCTGCAATTATCAGTATCATGAGCATGATCTCTATGATATCTGCAAAATTTGTTTGGATTCTGCTCTTCCTCCTTTGCTATCATCGGTGCTGGCCATTTTACAAATCCCTGATGCTTGATTCGCATCAAAATTTCTGATCTTCTGGTATTAAGAAGAGTATAATTTTCCTGGAATGGTCTTGGAATATCTCTTCTAATTTGACGATCAGGACCATTCCTCGGATAATTCCTATTATTTCTTTGATCTCTCTGATCAGATTGCATGACTCCATCTTCCTTCTTTTTGCTCCCATCACCATCAGTTTCCTTCCTGGCCTGAAGAATATCCTTCATGTTAGCATACTGATTACATCGTGTTGTTAATTCAGCAATGTTCGTCGGCTTGTTCATAATCAGAAATTCCAACAAATGATCGTCTATCAAACCTTTGAACATAGCATCATAAGCTACTGCTTCATTCAAGTTCTTTATCTAAATTGATTCTTGATTGAATATCTTCATATAACTTCGAATTGATTCCCCTGACTTCTGGCGAATTGCAACTAAATTATCCACCGTTTTGCTACTTTTCATGCTACTTTGGAATCTTGATAAGAATATTTTTGTCAAGTCTCTAAAATCTCTAATGGAATTTGGTAACAGACTGAAAAACCAAGTTGTTGCAGGACCTTTCAATGACGATGGAAAGGATCGACACTTTAAAACATCAGAGTTACCTACCAACATCATAACAAGAATTGAATTGAGTCGGTGTTCCAACGGATCTAAGCTTCCATCATACATTGTGAACACCGGAAGTTTAAAATTATGCGGCAATGGTGCTGACATGATGTCTTTAGAAAATGGATTTTGATTCATTGCTTCTTCTACTTTTCTCCACCGTCTTTGTTCGTTAACCGTTGAATCTGATCATTCAGGATGCGAAATCTCTTACTGATTTCAGATCCATGAACTTCAGATCTACTACCTTTTGATTTTCCCGTTTCTCTCTTATCTCTCCGATCTCCAAGAGTTCTGCTCTTTTTACTTTGAATGTGGCTTAAACGATCATCCTTAGACGATCCCTGATTTTCTGATTCCAGAGGAATGTAATTTGGATATGCACTCTCTCCTGATCCTTCTCTGAGAATTGATCTCCTTTGACTTTCTCTTGATCTCTGGATTCGAGGATTTGGAGCAGAAATCGCCTCAACATGGGAAAGAGTGTGAGATCTTCTAGCAGGCGAGAGCAGAACTCTTCCCTCTGGCTGAACTCCAACTTGCTTGATGAACGATCTCATCAGATTTTGCGTTTCAAGTATTTGATGTTGTATACTCTTAAATCGTTCGATGATTTGATTTTGATCCAGCTCCAATTGAGAAGCAGCCAGCGCATCTGCGAGTTGTTTTTCTTGTCTTTCGAAAATTTCAGCAGGATGAGATGAACGATCTTCCGTCATTCTTTGCTTTTGCCGAGTCTGCATTGTTGGAATTTGTAGTGTTGGAACTGTTTCTCTTGTTCTTTTCTTCGGATTGACTCTCCTCGGCTCTCTCTGGCTTACTTCTTCCATTTCAACTAGTAATATCTCCTCTCGCTCAGGTGATTGAGCCATGACCTTTGTTCTGAACTTGCCAAAGCAAATTCCCACAGACGGCGCCAAATGTTGGTGCTAAATTTGCCGGAGGTTTTGAAGCATAATCTTCGCACCAAATCATTCAGATCTAGATCGATTTGGTTTGCTCCACAGTGAATCAATCTCTCGTTCCTGGAAAATAGAACACTAGTGAGAAACGGAGCCAATCGTCTTGATCGGCGTCGCGTCTCGACGATCTAGTCAGAAATGAAGACAATGCTTCAGAGCTCGAAGGAGCTTCTGAAGTGCTCTAATGGTGTTGAATCAGAAAAGTCCTGGTGTTCTGATTGATCTGAGAGACTTACCTTTGACAAGTTCATCATCCCTTTTATATATAGATTTCCTGCCTATCTTGCTTTTAATTGTGACCGTCGGATTATAGCATAGGACTGAATGGCTATGATTAGGCCTTCCTCCGAGTTCTTGGGTAGACCCATAGATTGCTTTACTTGATTAATTAAAACCAACCGAATTGTCATAAGGAGTGAACCGGCCTGAACTGGGATCTGGATATTTTAGTCGCAATAGGTATGTATAATTCTTTTTTGTCAATAGAAAAAATATATCTTTGTTCATATAGAGAAGATGAGTAACACCAAATGCTTATAACAAGTGATTAGCAATGAGCAGGGGAGCGGAACCTTGCAAGCTTTTGACATTTTGAGTCTCGACGTGCCTGAAGCTTGGGAGTTACTACTCGCACTTAAGATACCTACACTGAATTGAAGAAAAATCAAGCAACAAGGAGTTGACATTGAGAGGGAGTGACTTCTTTACTCAAATGTCGAAGAACTTTTATTTAAATCGAAAACTATTGCTAGAAAATCAACCAGAATGATTACCCTTCATAGATTGGGAGACCTTGTCGTCAATAAATACATCTAACAGTTCAAATAAAGTCAAATGATGTCAATATAAGAAATAAATGTTTACTAAAAATAAATATAGAATAATTTTCATTTGAACCCTTGAGGTTTGGTCAATGTTATTCTTAATCTAAAAAACCTGAGACTTTGCATTTGCCTCTCTAGTGTTATAGAAAAAAATCAATCTAAAGCCAAATTATCACTTTTATGACCTATTCACTTGTATATTATTTATAAGAAGGTGATATTGTTATTTTTTTTTAATTTATAATGGATCAATAGATGATGATAATTTATTAAAAAAAAAAAAAAGGGAAAACGAAAAAGAAAAAGAAAAAGAAAAGAGGATGACGATAAGAAAGCCTGACTTTGTATATGAGTTTTTAAAAGGTAAGAAGTGGTGGTGGATGGTAGGATGGAATCCATTTTATTACTGGAAAAAGGTGCTGCATCAAAGACAGGAGGAGTTTGCACGGCAGCAGAGGACAGGAGAGGACAGGACAGGACAGGACAGGCAATGCAGTTTTGCTAATTGGCTTTTTTGCAGTCTTTACAGAAAGACTACTTGCACTGCTGCATAATTAAGGCTGACCTCACTCACTCAGATCACTCACTCGCACCTTAAAACAAACCCCTCGGTTTTTACGCGGAAATGCTTGCGACCGCGGAGACAGTCTTTGGCTTTGCTGGCTCAACTCTTGCTACTTGCTACTTATTCACGTTCTTCAACGTCAATAAGTACTCACCACTTGCTTCAATCTCCGCCGTCCACGTGTATCACCATACTTTTCCCTACGGGTGGTTAGAAAAAGTTACCGCGTTTGAGGTTGGTCCCCGGCCCCCTACCGCTCTACGATCCTATAAGTCGTTCTAAGTACTCCCTGTCAGTCAGGTTTCAGTCACTGTTGCTTGCCAGCTGTCTCTGAGGTGTAACTTTAAGAATTTTAGTGATAAAAAGATTTTTGAAAAACCGAAAAATAAGAATTTTGGTTGGTGCCTCGGTGACCAAAGCCACCAGAAGTAACAGGCACTGAGGCGAGCACCCCGAGACAGGGAGAGAGAGAGAGATATTGTGCTGGGCTGCAGAGACTGATCTCTCCTCCGTAAGCTGGTTTGCTTATGGGATTTGATCCGAGGGCTATTAGTTTTGAGGGACAAGAGTTAGGGTGGGCCTAGTGGGTCTGAGTCTGCCAAACACTAGCTTGACCGGTCTTTGTCGGCCCATAACATAATGCTTGTCGGACCAACCCAAAATGACACATCATAGTATGTAGAGCAGAGAGCACCTATAAGCCTACTGACTCTACTGACCTACTACTACCTCACATTACATTCCCCCTAGGCACTAGGCACAGACCTCAATTATGCTACGCTCCGGTTGCCTGTTCGTTGTCAGTTTTAAGACTCAAGCGGGCATTGAGATTACCAAGGTACAAAGCCGAATCAGTCTTAGAAGTTAGAAGTTCGAACCGTGGATATGACATGACAGGATCGAATTGGGCCGAGCCCAAGGCCCATTCCGAATTTGGGATTCTCGCATCTTCTCTTTCAGGGTAACATACATACTAATCGTATGTTAAAATCCTAACCCATCATTTCATGACAGGTGGCAGTCTTCAAGGTCAGGAAAGTAATTTCAACTTGTCAAGCCGACAAGAATTGTCGCACCATATGGCTCAATCCAAGGGTAGTTCCATCAAATTGTGAATTGACATGCATGAAAGATCCAAGGATAAGCCACCTCGGTCAGTCACGATCCACGTGAATTGTGACCTAATGCAGTAGTTATCAGAGTTAACGACAACCAGAGTTGAAGCTGTCGTCAGGGTTGGGTTAACTCAACCAGAGTCTGTTGCACCATGAACTTGTTTGTAACCCACAGGAGGAGAGTCACAATAAAGGGTGTCAATTCTTGGACCGGATCGGTGGATCCAAATCAAACCATCCTAGTAAGGACCGAATTAGTTCAATCACACGTTGTCAGATGGCCTTGGACCAGGGCTTCAAAATTTCATGGGATTAGGTTCAGTTTAGTCCAAACCGACAACAGTAACTTGATAATTCAAACCATTTGAACCAAATTGATAAACCAAATTCAAACCTTTTAACTCAAACTCAAATTGTTCCATTATATTCGGCACTGCAAAAACACCAAGACAAAATATATGGTTGTGAATATGATTATGGGAAGTCTTTAGTTTATATCCTATCAACTTCTTATTAATTGTGCTGCTCGTGGAGATGTGAATCTTTATCGTGGTATACGTCAAGGCGATCTACTGTCTCCAGCCCTGTTTATCTTATGTACTTATGCTTTTACCTGTCTACTTCAACATGCACAGGTTAATGGTGATATTGTGGGGGTTAGAGTTTGGAATAGGGGTCACGTATTTCTCATTTGTTATTTGCAAATGATTCATTGCTATTTACAAAAACTTCTCTTCAACAAGTACATGCAATTAAAGCTTTGCTACTGGTGTACTATAAAGGATTTGGTTAGGCTGTAAATCTGCAGAAGTCATCTTTAACTTTTTCCCCAAACACTCAAATTCGGTTCCAGCGCTGGTTCTCTCGGGTGTTGCATATTCATTATAATTCAGGACGAAAATATCTTGGATTGCCAACTGATCTTGGTGGATCTAAATATGAGTTGTTTAAAGATGTTAAAGAACGAGTGGATGTGAAGATCAATGGCAGGAAGTCAAAACTATTAAACCATGTTGGGAAAGAAATTCTTTCGTGGTTGCAGGGATACCATTTGTATGCTTCGTCTCATTTTAAAATTCCTCAATCGATTCATAAAGAAATCAAGAGATCAACTACAAGGTTTTATTGGGGAGATTCATGAAATCAAGGGAAAATTCATTGGCCAAATTGGGATAAGATGTGCAAATCAAAACAGTTTGGAGATGTGGGTTTTCGAGATTCATATCTTCATAATCAGTCCCTACTTTGTAAAACGGCATTTCGGATTTAGTCTAATCAAAATTATCTTCTTTCTCCATTCTTGAAGGTTGTTTATTTTCCACATACAGATTTCCTAAATGCTACAGTGGGAAATAATGCTAGTTGGGGGATGGCGAAGCATAATTTGGGGGAAAGAAGCTCTTTCTCAAGGTTTGGGATGGTCAGTAGGGAGAGGAGATCGAATTCACCCTTGGACTGATAACTGGATGTTGATGGATGGAGGTATGAAACCAGCTCTTCCCCTCTTGATACTTTTTCCACAATTGATTCTATTGAAGATTTTATTGACCATGATATGAGATCTTGGCAGGAAGATGTTTTGCGGCAACATGTAATTTCCCTTTGATGTGGATTGAATCCTTTCTATAAATTTGAGCATCTTCCAACATGAAGATGTACAACGTTGGTGTGCATCTCGCAATGGGATTTTTTGGATGAAGAGTTGTTATCATATGTTAAAAAAATTGCAGGAAGAAAGTTGGGCAGCAACAACAACTTCATCACATAGAAGTGGTGTTTCTATAATTCCAAAATCGGTGTGGAAGACCATTTGGTCGTGTCAAACCCTACCCAAAATCAACAGATTGCTGTGGAGATGTTGTGTGGATGCTATTGCAACTAGAGACGCCTTGCAAAAGAAACGAGTCCCATTAGATCCATCATGTAATCGTTGTGGAGAGCTTGAAACAGTGGGTTATATTTTTCTAGGTTGTAGCTATGCAAGAGCCGTTTGGTATGAAAGCTCAATTGGATACTCACCAGTGCCAAGTTCCTCTCCTTCTTTATTTGATTTTATTTTTGAATGGTTGAATTTCAAGCGATTGGGTTAGGAGGAGTTTTGTGCAATCTGTACAATATTTGGTTTCATAATATGGCCTATATGGCTTGCTTGTAATTTGTTGATCTTTTGACAAAAAGACACCCATCCGATTGTGGTGGTTCAACAAACACAAAAGGTTGCTGATGAATTCTTGATAGTATTTCAGAAAAATGAAGGAAATGATGGTCATACGGTGGATTCTCTACAAGAAGATAACAATTCAAATCAGGTGTCTTCCCTTCTTTTTCTTCCCAATCTATATCAACGGTATTTACTTGTATTATGTGATGCTAGTTTTACAATATCTGAAGAGCAAAATGGGATTGGTTATGCTTTTCTTTCTCCAAGTGGAAGTCTGCTGCATGTGTTTTGGATCCAAAAAAAATTTCATCTTCTTTAATGGGTGAAGCTTTGTGTCTTCGTGATGCTTTTCAGGATGCAATACAAAGTGGATATAGATGCATCCAGATATGTTCTGATAATCAATTAATTATCCATTTCTTAAATGGCATCAATTTGGTTTTAGATTGGGATGTTAGTCTTATTTTAGGAGACATTTTAAGGCTATGGTAGGATGTTGATATTTGTAATTTTCTTTTTATTTCAGGAGTGTCTAATGCTTTAGTAAACACCTTGGCTAGGAGGGCCCGATCAATGCCGAGTTTGACTGTTTGACCTGTTTCCTCTCCTTGACTGGTGGATTTCTTATCACCAGGTTGTATCTCTTGGTAGTTTTTTATGAATGTAGTTCTATTACCCAAAAAAAAAAAAAAAAAAAACTCAAACTCGAATTGTATAAACCAAATAAAGCAATACCGAAAGAAATGACTCCGTGGAAGAGAGAAATTTTGAAACATGCATTGCCATTATAAAAACTCTAGAAGATGGTAAAAAAAAACCCAAAATAATATCAGTTGGGTTTAAGTCACCATTATTAATATTCCAAGCTGCGTAGCAGAGAAGTAACAGTTGCTAAAACCCAAAACCATCTTACCCTCCATCAGACATTGCTGCTGTATCTACTTCAAATCCCTCTACCCGAATCCCTTTTACATGGTTCTGGGCCAATATTGGTGGCTGATATGGATGCAGTGGTATTGAATTGGTGTCAAGAAAGTTGAGAATAATCACCATGGCTACCGATGAAACAACCATAGGAATTGGCCCAAAAATCCATAACAACAATGTAGTTGCAAAGTACAGTGCTCGAAGCCCAAGCAATGAGAAATTGCTTCCCCTTATCACTGCTAACTGCACATATTTCACAGGCATATCTGTGTTTGGTGTGCTAATCAGAAAGTTTGCATGGACAAAGTACCTTGCTGACTGCACAAATGATGCAAAGGCAACAAGGAAAAATCCAAGAAGTGTGATGTACTTGAGAGAAGTGGTGGATGGGCTTGTATCTCCATAGACTAGTTTGTTGATGAGAAGGTTGTTTGAAGAGCTTCCAAACCATGTTCCAATTAGAGAGCTTAGTGTAATGGATATGGAGGCTAAGAAGGTTGCTGCTGATTCATTGCTTGAGATCACTTGCAGAGCCAGTGACATACTATTGGGATCCGCCTGTACATGAAACCCAAAGATCAATAAATCTTCTTTTGCTTTTCTAAAACAAGTTTGCCTAAATGGGTGGAAAAATCGGTAATCTTTGAGAGATTGCCTAACTTAGTTTGCCGTTTAATTCGAAAACCAACCTATGAAATTTAAGTTAGGATGAAGTGGAGAGCTTTTGGAAATCTTACCGACATCATTCTTTCAACCCAAGCCATCTTGTTGTGGTTCTCATAGCCAATAGCTGTGGTTTTTGGAGCTTTGAGTATTCTATAGAGAAGGAAGAGATGGTAACCGAACATTACGAACAATCCAGCAGGAACCAACACGATATCAAGATTTTCTCTCTTAATCCACATTCTCTAGCTCCCAAATATTGCATTCAGCATATGATTTATATTGTTTCCTTATGTAATATCGCATTGTATGTTCAGGTGGGTTTGCTTCAGAATAAGCCTTTTAGGTAAAGTAGCAAAAAGGGAGGCTTGCAAGCAATGGAATGGGTTCCTTGTCTTCCAATTTATGGAAATAATTGCACAGATACAGACAAAGAAATGTTGATTTAGTCCGTAATTTAACATAGTCTTGTTTTATATTTTTGAAATTGGGCTGGGCTTCTTGAAATTTCAAAACTATTTCAACGACATCAATACCAAAAAGTAATACTGAGAAAGAAAGGGCTTTAACGACCTTGGTATGTTGGGTCCGTGGCCCATTCTCCTGTGGGTCCCACAAAAAAGGACAAATAGCGTTTCACTTTTCATCAAATTTGATGAAAGTGAGGGCGGTGGTTTTGCCGCATAAGAGGAGAAGAAAATGCAGAAGAGAAAGAAAAGTAGAAATGGGAAGAAGAAGAAAAATTAAGGAGGGGTTTCTTAATTTTTTTTTTTCTAGCAAATTGAATGGTGAGATGTTGTCAGAATAAGCTGAAATTTTAAGTTCATGTTTGGTTATCTGAATCTAGGGATTTGGAATTTCTAGATTCATGAATCGAAGATTTATGACTGTTTGATTCTAAAATATTTATGGATTCATGAAATCCAGGGATTTCACTTTTTTGCCTAAAAATGTGAATTAAGCCATTCTTGGGTATTGGGTAAAATCCATGGATTCCACCCTAAGTATAAAATAGATGAAATTTGCGAATTCAAGGGAGTAGCTCGACGAAACTCTATGAACTTCGATAGATTTGAGGCTAACCAAACAGTTAATTTTTTGAACCATGAATCCATGGACTTGAAATCCCATTTCATTTCAAATTCCTGGATTCATGTAACTAAACAGGCCCTAAAGAAATGATCATGACATTTGATTCTTCATATCCAACTGTTAGAATATCATTTTATTACAGTTTTCAGGAAGCTATATTAGGTGATTTTTCTCCATGCTTTCTCTTGATTTCCATTTCGTTGATGATGTGTTTGTGTTACTCTAGTGTTATCTAGAAAGATATTGTATTATGTACCCATTATTATTTTTTGTGATTGTGAAAGTTTGGGTGAACTTCGATAACAGTCTCGTGGTTTTTTCCCTTTGCTTTCCATGTTAGAAATTATCGTATGTCTGATTATGGTTTGATTGTTGAATATTTGATCCATTACTGTTTTTGTTGCTTTGATTTACACTGGATATATTGTTTGACCCCATCAAAGTGGTATTAGAGCCTAGTTTGTAGTTGTGGGAATTGTGTAAATTAAAATGGAAGGTACCTATGGTACAATGGTTAAACTTAATGGGTCAAACTGATTGAATTGGAAGCCTATGATGGACGATCCCTTATTTTCCAGACGTGTATGAACCTGTAAAAGGTGACGATAATCAACTACCTAATATGTATGAGGTTGAATGGACAAATTGAATTGAAAAATTGTTGGCACGTTTTAATAATGATTGGAAGTTAATGTTTTTCATCATGTTGCAAATGAGATCTTGGTAGAAGAACATTGGAAGAAGTTAGCGAGTCTTTATGAGAGGAAAATAGCCGAGAATAAAGCTTTTCTGATGAGGAAGCTTGTTAATATGAAATTGAAGGAAAACATTTCAATTACTGAATATTTAAACGAATATCAAAACATAGTGAATCAGTTGAGCACAATGAAGTTGAAGCTTGAAGATGAGTTACAAGCTTTGATAATGTTATTAAGTTCCTTACTAGATTCTTGTGAGACTTGGTTGTGTTAGTAATTTAGCTCTAGAGGGTAACCTATCAATGAGTATGGCTACTAGTGCATTGTTGAATGAAAAGACGAGAAAGAAGTCCATGGGTTCAAACAATGCAAAAGCATTTGTCACAGAGACAGGAGGAGGATCAAAATAAGTTTAATAAAGATCATGGTAGAGCAAAGAGTTGTGGTAAGTCAAAAGACATATTAAAGTCTAGAAAAAAGTTCAAGTGTTACCATTGTGGTAAGGAGAGGCATATGAAAAAAAATTATGAAATTTGAAAAAGAGAGTAAAATGAAGGCAATAGTCAGAAGAAAGATGATGATAATAATGCTGTCTCTAAAGCAGCTAATGAGGCTTTAGTTCTTTTTGTTTTAGGTGAGGGTCAATGTTTGCATGTGTTAAATCATCAAGTTGACTAGGTTATTGACAAAGGAGCTTCTTATCATGCTAGTCTTCTTAGAAAGTCCTTCAATAGATACATGCATAAGACTTTGGAACAGTGAATATGAGGAACACTAATGCCTGCAATATTGTGGACATTGATGATATTTGTATAGTAACAAACAGGGGTTACACACTGATTTGGAAGATGTATGACATATTTATGATCTGTGTCTCAATTTGAACTCGGGGATTGTCTTGGATATAGAAGGATTTGAGAGTATATTGAACAATAAAAATTGGAAACTCACCAAGGGGTCACTGGTGATTGTTAAAAGAGATATTTGTTGATTTTTGTACAAGATTAGAGTGAAAATATGTGAAAATGGATTGAATGCAACAGATGATGATTCCTTACCTGATCTATGACATATGAGATTGGGTCACATGAGTGACAAGGGGTTGCAAGCTCTGGCAAAGAAGTATTTGATTCCTCTTGCCAAAGTATGATTTTGAATCCTTGTGATTATTATTTATTTGGCAAGCGACATAGAGGTTTATTTTAAAAACATCATGATAGAAAATCAAATTTGTAAGAATTGGTACTTTCTGATACCTGTGGTTCAATTGAGGTTTCATCATTAGGAGACAATAGATATTTTATTACTTTCATTGATGATGCTTTTATGAAAGGTGTGATTGTTTCTGTTGAAATCTAAAGACCATGCATTTAATTATTTTCAACAGTTCCATGTTCTGGCTGAAAGAGAAGTAGTGAAGCTTTTGGAAAGTCTTTATATTGATAATGGAGGAGAGTACAGTTCAAAAGAGTTTGACAACTATTGTTCAAGATATAAAAAATGAGAAAATAGTTCCTAGAACCCCTCAAAACAATGGGGGGGGGGGGAGTAGAGAGATACAATTGGACCATTGTTGAGAAAATGAGATGCATATTGGAAATGACTATCTTGCCAAAATCTTTAGCCGACATTACTTGTCACACCCCACCCAGCTGAATTTGGACTTATCCAAATACCCATAGGGGTGATACATACTACGGAATCTATGTTCACGGCCAATCCATAACAACACAATACCAGTCATCCTTGAAAGATAAACAAAGTCATAATCAGAGTTAAAAAGGAAAGTTAGAGTTGTTACAATGGAAGTCTTAATGTTATAGAAAAAGTGTTTAAGAAGGTAAGTAACACCCTTGTCTAACAAATAGATAGAGAATATAACTAATTGTAATCAAGGCAACTACATCTCTAAATGATATCTCTAAAGCCTTAGAATGGTTGGACTCTGTAGGAGATTTTTCAGTAGGGACATGATTCTCCATGCACCTCGGTGTCCTTGCCCCTCGGTTCCCTTTAGGATTCCACCAATGATGAACTCTCCAAGTAACTGGGGTCCTCATAACCTGTAACTGTGAAATCCAGCCCTATCCTAACCCTGACCTTGACCTGGAACCTTTGATGTTTGTAGGTCCGAAGACCCGGAGTGGAAGAAGGAGAGACTTGTGGGCCCTCTTAGTTGAAGATTTGGTGCTAGATTCTGAGCCCATGGACATTAACAGTGATGCCCCTTACTTGGATACATTGTCAGTGTTCAGTGAAAAACTGCACTTAGAAGAAGGGAAGCTTAGTTGAAGTACTTGATGCGCTTCCGGTCTTGTTTCAAAGGTATTTCTCTAATCTAGACTTGTTGATTGACTTGTAGGAGAAAACCCAACTCAATTTGGATCATTCTGGCCTTCCAATTGCCTGTTTGAAGTTGCTGTCATTGCTTGGTCGACTAACCCAGTCGACCAGTCAGTCGACCAACTGGTTATTAAATACGAAAATTACAAATTTCTTGATTATTTAAAGCCTACTTATTGGGACCTCGTGAATAGAACCCTACCCTAATCATTTGGACTCCAGAGAACGATGAGGGAGCTTCCCAAAGCCATTTCTTGGTAGTTGTGAAGAATCATTGCTTCAATCATTACATTTCATCTCCAACTTCCTCTCTAAGGTATGTTTTCTCTCTCTCATTCTCCATACTACTCCTTTCTCTTCTCTTCTTGCTGTTGAGACCATGACTAAGGTGCTGCAACCTTGCAACCACCTAGTCATGTGTTTCCCCTTTCATTTACATTAGTTTCTTTCCATTCTTGCTATGCTATGCTTCCATTTTAATCATTAGCATTGCATTTCTATGATTCTGTTCATTCCAACTTGTTTCCTTGACCTAAACTGATTTGTATATGTATGCTAGGTCTGATTTGTTGTTAGTTTATGATTCTAATTTACTTCTTATCATCCCCTTAGCTAATTCCCCATTGTTCCTTGCTATTGCAACCAATTTCATTTTAATTCTTGATGTTTAGCATATAGAACCTAGGGTTTCAATTTGGGGATAGCTAATCAGACCATTAGATTATGTTAATTACTTGCTAGATAGTGTTCTTATACTGTTGCAATCAATCCCTCCAAGTTTCGGATTGATCCGAGCCCCAGAAGCTAGTTTTCAGATCAAATTTCACTATTTAGCCCCGCACTGTTCACTTGGTCGACTGAGTCAGTCTACTAGTCAGTCGACCAGCTGAGTACAACAACCTTGTATTTGCTCGATTTGCTCCGTTTGACCTCCAATTTGATTGTTTCTTTCTCTAATGTTGCACATATGTTGTCTAGGGTGCAAGCATTGATTTGGGGACTATTCTAAGTGATCATTGGTATTAGTTTCAATTCGATTAAGGTAAGGACGGTTATCACCATATAACATAGACTATGTGATTTTTACTTTGATGTTGACAACTTAGTAGGCTTAGCTCATTGGTTGTATTTGAACATCATATGACTGGTGTAAGCACCTTATGACAGTAGTATCATGTTTACATACTCTTGCTTATCATGATTATTATTTCTTATCAATTTCATATATGATTGATCATGTGATGTTATGACTTATCTTTCAATATGATGAAGTATAATGTATGTATGATATGAAGAAACTGAGAATGTGATTGGATAAGTATGATTTGGGATTGGGGAATGTCCTTTTGACATTTCTGTCCTTGGACATCGGAGGGAATAGTATGGGATGTTTTTCGAAGATGCCCATCGACGCTTTCCCAGATTATTGGATGACATACATAGGACTTGTCTAGATGTGTTGGCTAGGATGTCCTTGTTGTATCAGACTCGAATCGGAAGGGCATTGAGACCGAATGACCCGTGGTAGTAGTGTGATTTGATGGGCGCTCAAGACCGGTGAGTTATATTCGTGAGAGGACATAAATCACATTGCGGATACCCAAAGGGGCCATTCATTGGTAGGGTTGCAAATAGCTAGACTTGGGCTCACGGGCGCTCGAGACTGGTGAGTCATATCCATGAGAGGATGTGAAAGCTTTCCGTCTACTATTTGTGGATAACCAATAGGGTTGATGAGTCCGTATTTGAGAGAGTCGGATACGCTGACTCTAGTGTGAAGGATACCGGAAAGGATCCCGGGATGGGAGGAATGGACGTATCCAGATCTGACATGATACGACTGAGTAGACGACTTGCATTGGGCTAGGCTTTACCTTGACATGCGCCAATACTTAGACCAAATGGTGATGTGAGAGAGTGGTGACCGAAACCTCAGCCATGGATTGTCCGAGATAGATGCAAGACCCATTACCAACCAGTGGTGAGTGATGGAGACTTACCCAAAGAAGTATGTTGCTATGACTTAAAGCATTTCTACCATAGAGACTAGCATATGTATAGTTAGAATCATATTTGCATAATCTGTTTCATAACATTTTGCATCATGTTATGTTTTGTATCATATGACTTATGTATTATGGAATAACAGCCTTGCTAAGTTCTCTCGAACTCATTCCTTTTTGTGCAATTGTTTTTTTAGATTACGCTACAGGTATTGAAGAAACTGATGACTCCTTCCTCGAGACGGACCCGGATTCTTCATACTACTCTGAAGGTCTTGGCTACTATGAAGTTCACGGTGAAGATCCCGAGGGTGGTTACCCTCTGTACCAAGATTAGCTCGACCTTAGTGTGGGAAAGGCCTTGTTTGGTCTCTTATGTTTATACCTATGAGATTATCTTATATAAGACCGAGGAGACCTTAGTTTAGACTTTTATAATGTTATACTCTTTTAAAGTCTTGTATATGTAAACTTTAACTTTGATTGATCTACTCTCCGCTTTGTATTGAGGGAGTGATTTCTGCTCACTTCCTTTTGATTATATATTTGGTATCGTTTTATTCCTCATTCTAATTATCTGTTCTTATCTTATTCATGATTTCTTTTATTATATGCTTTAACCTTGATTATTATTGTTCATGATTGTGTTATCGCATATGTGGGAGGCATGGTTGCTCGATACTTGATCCTTGGGACTGTGGATCACATACCCGGGTATGCCAGGTAGGGTACCGACTGGGTGGATGTGACAGAGTGGTATAAGAGCTCAAGTTCAAGTGAAACCCTAACCACAGAAATGATAATGGAACATTCTCGAGTCATAGAACCAGAAGTGACTTCTGTATTCTTAGAGTGAGTAATAGATAAATTAGACTAGAAACTTAATTAATGAAGCATAAGTGATTTGTTGAATAATATACCATAATTATGATTTAACAAGCATCACTTAATGAAATAAAAAGAAAGTGAATAATACACAACAATAAAGTGAAACAAAAGGAATTTCATTAACTTAAGAAAGTTTTACATCAAGTTACATATGAAAAGCATAACTGAAATCCTAGTACAATATGTCTATCTAGGAGATCGCCTCTGATCTCTAAGTGCCCTGACATCTTCGGAAATCTGTGTGAGCTGAGACTACATATGCTCCTGTCTGGACTTTATCTGTGTCTGTCTCAACTCCATCCTCTCATACATCTTCTCTTGCTTGACCTCCATCCTCTCCAGCATGGAAGTCATGGAAAGCATCTGTGCATACAGATTAGGTGTCTCTGGAGCGGCATATGATGGGCCCCCTACCTCGAAGTGTGGTGCAGGAATCCCCTGATTATCCTAACTAGCATCACGCATCTCTGCATCCTCTCCATCCTGATCGTCTGAACCTGAAGCAACCTATCCCTCAACCGCCGGAATATCCTCGTCCTCATCCTCATCCTCAGACTTGTCCTTTAGACCTAGAGACCTCTCAACTTGATCTAACTGCATCAGTGCAATGGACCTCGCACCGATGGAATATCCCATACCTCGAGTTGCGCTCTCCTCATCATCAAATCCCACTTAAAAGTACCTGAAGATACGTGTCAATAGGCGCCCAAAACAAAGATTCCTAGTACTCGGGTGCTTGACAATCTCTATCATAACATTCTTTACAATGTATGCCAAATCGATCTCGAATCCCATATAGATCTGATAAATGAGCAAGGCATCCATCACGAACACCAAATGGTGATGTCCTACCCTCGGTATGATGTTCCTACCTACGACACCCCACCACTGCACTGAATGATGAACTTTGCCAGTCTTCGCCTCCGACCCGACCAGGAGAGAACACACGGTCAAGCCAAGCCCTTCGAGTGGAACCTTAAGGCCCTCGATTTTTATCCCTTTGAGCATGTGGCTGAAAGGCAAGGAGCCAGAACGGATTGACTTTTCCGGCCAATGACCCTAGCCGATGGAATCATCTCACCACTGATCCTAGCACGATAACACCGACGATCATCCCATAGTGTAGTACAGATCTCATGCAACTCATAAGGAAGTAAGTGTCTACTGAACTCCTCACCTCCTGATATCCACACACATGTATGCGGATAATGATGTACCTCAAATATCTCTGCTAGTGTGCGTGTAGAAAATCTGATCTGAGTCCCTCTGACTTGACTCGCTAACACTAACTCTAGCTGACCACCCTGACCCTCCTCGAATGACGTCAGATTGCTGTAAAACAGCCGAACTAACTCTGGGTACATCGGTAGATCCTCTATAAATAGGTGTGTCCATCTCATAGTGTTGAATCTCCGTTCGATCCGAAATATCCTCAACTCTCGTAATTGTAATAGCCATCCGTACTCTATACGGAAATGTCCAAATTACACCTCATAGAGATACTCTGCCAATGGAGTAACGAAGTGGTGTCGATCTATCACTTCCGCTCGTGGCTGCATAGGCACCTGACCACCACCTCTCCTGGCTCCTACTAATCTACCACGACCATGGCCTCCTCCTCGTCCCCGTCCCTGCATGGTATCTATACCTATAAAAAAAGATTAACAAGTCAATGTCAGAGAATTACCAAAGAAGTTTAGACAAGAAGGGCATTTTCGTAATTTTTTGGAAAATTTCGATTTTGGGGAAAATTCAAATTGAACATACTATAAAGTGCATAATACCTTGAATTGCATGCTTATGAAATTTAATTGAAGGAAACCCCTCGAAATCGCGGCCTAAAGCGAAAATTCAGCAAGCTAGAAAGAAGGATTTTTGCTTTTAGGTCAAAATTGGGGATTTTCGAAAACATCAAAATTGGTTGAAAAGAATTATTTGAGTACCTCTAGCATATCATTTGGATTATTTAGCAACTGATTTCACGTTAAAACTCCTAGCGGTTTGAGAGTAATCGAAATTTTGCTAAATTTGGGGATTTCGGTTGCGTTAGCGAAAGCAAGTTGGTGTTTTTGTGTTTCTTGATGTTTAAGGTTTTTTTTTTTTGCATGGAAACTATGGGATTATGTTACTAAGCATGCATGAACATGTTTCTAACTTAGAACAACAAGTTAAATATGGTATTTCAAGAAATCTAAGTGAAGAAACCAACTTGAGAAGATGATGATCGAATAGTGATTACCTTACTTTGATGTGCAATGTGTATTGTCCTGATGTTGTTGAAGTTGTAAACCACTTGGAATCTCATGCGTGTAAGAGTGAATAAGAGCAAATTCCTGATTTTGCCCCGATATTTGGGGGGGTCAAGGGCGGTTGACTTGTCCAATCGACCAACCCTCAGTTGATCCCTCAACCAAGGTCCGAATCTAGTGATTAATGGCTTGAAAGAAATGTATTTCGATTATCTTCATTTGGGTATATTTACCTCGTCAACCGGACTTTCCATTGTCAGTCTACAGACTTGCCAAAATCGTCTTTTAACACTATCGTGGTTGATCTTCTCTCTCCTCTTAAACTCTAGGAGGGATGTCGAGTCGTCACTAGGGTTATCCACCATTATTGAGTCCACTTCTGAACCTTTGGGTTTGACCTGAATGGCCCACAATTGTCGCCGACTTGAGGCCCAAGTTCTCGGTCCTTAAATCATAGGTTAAAGGGTTATAAATCCGGGGGATTTCACAGGTACTCTCCTTAGTTGGTGTGCTTTCTTTGCTTGCTTGATCCCATGAATCTCAATCAGTTAGGCGCAATCCTCGCCCCCATTTCCTTTCCTATCCTATTATGCTATTAGTGCTCTAGAGTTCAGGCCCTTTAGATCCGACGTTGTCAACTTATTCCCGACCACATATCGTCTTTTCTCTAGAACATGTGGTTGAGCCCTCTAATTGATTCAGTTGGTTAATGGGTCTGATCATTGATTTGGAACTGAATACATATTTTTACAAAGGTTCCTCTGAGAGAAGAAGAAAAAGAAAAACATAGAACAAGTAAAAAAGAAACACGCAAAACCATATTTGGTGGGTTGTGGTAAAAGAGGGACAAAAGGAAAAAGGAAAAAAGGGGGATAATTACTTGTCCCATGTGCTATAGCTTAATTACTAAAATGACCTGACTCTTTATGAAATTACTGTTGCCTAAAATAAATAAAAAAAACCATATCAAGTACCAATTTTAGAGTTGCATTCTTATTATTTTGAATTCCGAAAAAAGAATACCTAAATTATTATTTTTTTTTGCTACGAAAAGGAACTTTTTTAATATTTGATAATTCCAAATTAGATATTGAATAAATGAAAACCTATTAGAAGTAGGAACTTCTTAAAATTAATAGCATCAAATTTAAATGTAAATAGCAAAAACTGAAAAATAACACCAAATTGAAAATTACATATAAAAAAGCTGAAAAATAAGGAGCTGCCAAATTAGGATTAATTTTGTCTTAATTATTAAAGCAATAATGTAATTCAATATAAAGTGTAAATAAGTAAAATAAAACTTTAGGGTTATTTTGAGATTTAAAAATAAATAAAAATTGCTTTGTCATTACTTAACCAACAGAGTTCAATTGTAGGGGGCAACAATAATTACAAGTAGGGGTGTCAAAACCTAACCTGAACCGTTAAAATCGGACCAAACCGGCCCGCTATAGCCCGAACCGGCCCGAACCGAAGCTATGGGCTGAACAATCTCAGCCCGCAATGGTTCAGGCTGGGCTGGGCCGGGCCAGCCCGTGTGTGGCCCGCTAGCCCGAACCGTTTGGCCCGAAACTAGCCCAAACCCAAACCAGCCCATTAAACCCGCTATAAAGAAATAAAATAACTTAAATTTAAATGTAAAAGACAAGAAAACCCCAAATATCCATTTGTTTTTTTTAATTCTTTTGCTTTGGAATGTGCAAACAACAAGCTTGTGAAAGCTTTTGCCATTTGGAAGATAGGCTTAGTAAATATTTAGCAAGTGTATTATCATTTGAAAATCTTTTTATGTTTTATTTTGATCCATTTTTACTAGTGTCAAGAAGGGGGAGGAAAATAAGCAGAGACAACCCATTAAAATTCATCAAAATGCTAGCTTTCTTTTGTATAATAGTTCTATAAGTTCTATTTCTTTGTAAAAAAAGGTTTTTGATTTTAAATACCCAACACAAAAGACTTGGAGATAACTTAATATTTATATGTGTTCACATACTCTTGATAAATTTCACATATCAACAAGGTACTCAAAACACATAGTCAAACCCGAACCTAAACAGTTAGTAAACCCAATTCTAAACCGTTAGCCCAAACCGTTAGTTAGCCCGAACCCAAACCGCACCGGCCCAAAATCATTATTTTCTTAATGGGCCGTGTTTGGGCTGAGTGTTTTTCAATCCGAAACCGTTAGGCCCGGCCCGAAACCGGCCCAACCCGAACCGTTGACACCCCTAATTACAAGTAAAGTCTAAAGTTAGATTAGTAATTTAAAACATATAAGAATAAAATAGTAATTAAGCTATAGTACAAATGACAAAGTAATTAACCCAAAAAAAATTACACCGTCATCAGGCTCACTTTAACATGTTACAATAAAAATAGGAGAAAGGCTAACGCAGAGCTGGTCTAGTGGTGAAACCAACACCTCTTAGTAAAGAGGTTGCGGGTTCGACTTTTGCTAATGCATATTAATATCCCAATCCCCCGGCTTAATAAAGCCCTATTGTATCACAAAAATAGGAGAAAGCATCACTATAAAGAAAAGAAGAGGCCCAATTTAATGGGTTTTAAAAAATAAAAAATAAAAAAAAAGAGGGAAGAGAAAATGGGCAAGTAGACTTATTAGTCTCCTCCAATAGACAGAGGAACACTTGGCAAGGGTACAATTTAGATTCCTATTTATCTTGCAACAGTCGACTATTAAATTTAGTCAAGAGATGACTTTGTTTTTAAAATGATTCATGCTCTGTCAACGGCTAACTTCTCCATTAATAGATTCGAAACTCCATTAATTGCACATGCATCTTCACTGATCCAGCTATAGGGAAGGGTAAGATTCCAAATAAACAACTCCAGCATTACAATACCATTCTCGCTTGCTTGTGGAAGAGCCAAGAAGTAGCCAAGTTTGTATTCGATGATGAGATTTTAAAATTTGCGAGTTGCTTGTTTAAGTCAAGAAGTAGCCAACTTCACTAGTGTCTCCTTAATTTTCTTTTCTTCCATTATTAATTTTAGTCAGTAAGATTAAACTAAGTCCCCTTTTATCTGTTACAAGAAATTTTCAGTATTATCTCTTGCTGTTTGCTTGCTTAAGGTCTTCTTTATCCGCAAGAAAGTGATTGTTCCACGTAAGAAACTTTCCTTTTCATCAGATTTCCTAATTAATTGTCAATCTAACTTCCTTTTAGAATGTGGGTTCTTATTAGTGATCTCATTTAATGGTTTGAAACTGCAAAATTTTCTTTTAGTTTTGTTAAAGTTGGTGCTTCAGGATATTGCTGTTGTTTCTATGTTTTTGTTTTTTGAGTTTTCAAATTTTCTTCTCGTTGAAGCCATTTTGAACCACACAGTTGTAAGCTTATTATTTTGATTACACTATTTTGATAATCTAGCTACCAGTTGTGGTTATATTACTGCGTATGATTGATGTCCTCTACCAGTTGGAAAGACCAATAGGGAGCTTCAGTCAATGGCAAATGCTTCAAGTTCTGGTGATTTTAGTACATTGATAAACAACAATGACGAAATAAAGAAACTGATTGAGTCTGAGGAGGAAGAACTAGAACAGGTCAGTTAGCTTCACTCAATAGCCACTAGTATTGCTGATTCTTTTAGTGATTCTAAAACATTTATGAAGAAAAAACTTTTGAGTTATAAATGATATCATGATTGCCGACAGAACAACGATGAAATCAATATACTGATCGAGTCCATCGAGGAAGAACTAAAAGAGGTTAGTTCGTTGCAATCTTGTTACACTATATACCGTGTTCCTAGAGGGCTTTACAAGCAAAAGCCAAATGCCTATACACCTCAGTCGGTCTCAATTGGTCCTTTGCACCATAATGACGAACACTTACGAATCATGGAAACGCATAAATTGTACTATCTGTATCGCCTTCTAGATCGGTCTGGAAAAACTTTAGAGTTTTGTGTCAAGGCTCTGAGTGGTTTGGAGGAAGAAGCTCGCAGATATTATTCAGATACCATGAGCTTGAGAAAAAGTGAGTTTGTCAAGATGATGGTGATAGATAGCTGCTTTATACTTGAGTTCCTTGAGGTGATTAGAGATTTTATAAGTAAGTCAAGCAACTCAAGTAAGAAGGATGATTCTTTTACCAAAAAAATTAAGGAGGATCATTTTGTATATAATGAGTCATGGTGTGTTGAAATTGGAATTGATATGATTAAGCTTGAAAATCAGCTTCCTTTGTTTGTTCTTGAGCATTTATTTGCCCTAATAGTTGATCCCTATGACGAGTACTTCTCATTCAGTTGGTATGTATATTGGCTTCTCATAAGCCCAATAGCAAAAGCGCAAAATGGCCCAACCTTTTCAAGTGTTCAAGAATTTGAATCATTACTACAGGCAAAGGGAGGAGCAAAGCATTTTCTTGATCTTTTAAGATGTATTCTCATGCCATCATCTCCTAGGGTGATACCATCTAATGAAAAGTATGTGTGGCTTCCTTATAATGCCTCAGAACTTAAGAGTGCTGGTGTCAAGTTTCAGAAGAAGGAGAATGCTTCTTTATTTGATATAGACTTCGACATGAGAAAGGGAGTATTGACAATCCCAACTCTCAAGATCCATGATGAGACAGAAGTCGTCTTTAGAAACCTTATTGCTTTTGAGCAAGATAAACCCTACACCGATCGTTACTTCACAGCAGTATGCAGCCCTTCATGGATGACCTCGTTGACACTCGCTAATGACGTCACACCGGCTGACGGAGAAAGGAATTATTATAAACGAGCTTGGCAGCCCGGAAGATGTAACAACCTTATTTAACAACATTGTCAAACATGTTGTTGTCGGGAACCCTTACTTCACCGGTGTAACCAAGGATCTGAATGAATGTTATAGTAAATCATGGAATAAAAGGATGGCAAATTTGAGGCAAACCTATTTCAACTCGCCATGGGCAGGATTTTCAGTAGCTGCTGCAGCATTCGTCATCATCTTGACCGTTATACAGACTATTTGTTCTCTCTTCCAATCTATAAAGTAAAATATACTCAAAACTCTATGTCATGTATCTCTTTGTGCATTCCTAGATCGTCATGGCCATGATGTGTTGCAGCCTTGCAGTTGTCATATTCCCTTGTTTTTCTTCCATTTGTTTTGTAATTGAGTTACTGTAGTGGTGACATGAACCTCTTTTTTAACCCATCCCCACCCAAAAAAAAAAAAAAAAAAAAAAAAAAAATTCTCTGATTAATATCCCTGGATTGTTATGGACATGAAATGTTGTCCAACGTTCGGTTGGTTTCGCTTCCTTGCATTTTGTGACTCAAGTACAGTAGTGGACACACATGAAAAAGAAACCCTCTCTGATCCTTCCTTTATTTACAAATAATGCCAGGAAAAAGAACTAATTGAGAGCTCATGAATGGTTGGGTTGAGTGTTTGGCTTTACTTAAGTCTAGGTTTATGTGATTACTAATTAAGCTTACATCCATCTGTTCATACTCTAGCTCTAGATTGGGATCACTCTTCCATGTAATTGCAATATTCATATGTGATTCCTCTCTTGTCCAGGTTGAGGCAGTAGTTGTGGCTGCCCAACTCAGTCATGTAGTATTGAGGACATTTTTGAAAATTCAGCCCAAACCCTAGCCGCCAATTCTCCTCAAGCATATATGGCTAGGGTCTCCTAGTAGAAGCATGCAGCCGGTAAAACCCTAGCCGCCGCCACCTCTGAAGCACATGAAAATGAGAAGGACTCTATGATATCTGCAGCACATGAAGATGATAAGGACTCTATGATATCTGCAGCACATGAAGATGATAAGGACTCCATCATATCCGCAGCACTGGAAATGTTTGAACCTAATAATGATTATTGTAAAACCCTGGCCAAAATCTTATCTAGTATTTTATGTAATCTCAACTTTTATCCAGTGTTTCATGTAAATCCAAACTCTACAAGACTTGTAATATTGGGACTCCACAAGATCACAACTATCTAAGTCCTAGACGACTGAAGAATAAGGACTCTGAGCTTGCTGAGTTCTCTATAAAGAGCAAGTAATGAATCATTTCAAAACTAGTGGAAATTATCTCAACTCTCCTATGGACGTATAAGTTAATTATTCAACAGAACCACGAAAACCTTGTTGTTCTCTCTCTCTCTCTCCTTCTCAAACTCAATGCAACCCCTAATTCAAGTTTCTAATATGTAAAATTTTGCTTTTTCAATCACTCACTGTCAATAGTTGGCTTGTTCAATGGATTCAAAGGCACATAAAGGTTACTCTAAAACCATTGGCCTTGGAAAAGATGAGTTTGTCATGGTTATGGTGATAGCTAGATGTATGCTTTATACTTGAGGACGACTCAGATCATCATTCATCGGGCCTTGGCAACCATCTTTGAATAGGATCGGCAAGTAGAAACTTTCACTTTCACCCTGCAAAAGACCTCCTCTGTTAATATTTTTTTTAATTTTTTTTTGCTCTTAAAATTATCCTTGACCCTTAACCATTCTCTCTCCTCTTTACCGCCCATTTACCGGACTACCGAGAGAAGATCAGAATGCCATTAGTTAATGCCACCGGCACTCCCAAGATTGGCGGAGGCATTGGTAAGGGTTTTGTTTTTGCTGTTACTAATGTTACCAATGCTAGACCTGTTCTTCGTGATGTTGTACAGAAGCAATTTGGGTTTATGACTCGTCGGAGATTTTATAGGATGAAATACATAAATATGGGGGTTCAAAGTTAGGAAATAGAGTAGTGGTGGGGGAAAAAAAAAAAAAAGGAACCCATCCCTATTGCTTATTGCTGCGTTGTAGAGTTTTTATCTTGAGGGGTAATGGCTTATTTGGTATTGTATTGTTTCTGCGCCCTTCATGCAATTGATATGTCCCTTAAAAACCCAATAAAGAGGGGTTCTACATCTATGACTTCTTGTAGAAAATGGGTGTAACGGTTCCAAAAGCTAACATTAATAACAACTTTAGCCATGGGTACTCTATTATTTTCATTCAAAAGTGGGTCAGCTTTTGGTAGGACATCACTTTTTTCATAGGTTGCCTTCATCTCCTTCAATTGTCATGCGCAAAAGGAAACCCTTACCAATGTTGATGTTGGTCCTGGGAGTGATGTTGACGCTAACCAGTGGCATTCCAATCTTCTCTCGGTAGTCCTTGGTGGTAAAGAGGAGCGAAAATGGATATGGTTAAAGGTAACTTTTAATGGAAATTAGTCATGTCTATTAGACGTCTAGTTAAACACGTGTCACACATTGGTGGAGCGGTGGATGGGAAATGGATTGTGTCAAAAATGGACACAATTAACATTTGTCAACTTGTGCAGAGTATGTCAGACAAAAAGAAAGTTGCTTACAATCATCTATCAAAGGTTAATTTTTTTTGGGTTGATAGAAAACACAAAAGTTTATTGTGTACAGATGTTCGAACAAGTGATATACACCCAATCTGTAGTGTGTTCAGCAATGAAAGTATGTTGACACAAATTGATGAGCCAAGATTGTGTCGTGGCACTGTCAAAATGTTTAATTTTTATATTTTCTAAGATAGCTCCTAATCGTAGTAGTTCATTTGCTTCTGTTATAGGCCACCTCGTTTTCTCAATTTGGAGCCAATTTTCCAATTGTTGACAGTTGCTTCAAATAGTTGTGACCGGTATTCCTTTAGTTTGTGCCACTCGCATTCCAGCCAGAAGTCCAGCAATAATACATCTGTTTGCATCATCCTCATTGTTGAAGATTGCTACTGCCCCTTCCCACTGCATACTTGTATTGATCAGATCCCAGCCACCCATGGTTTGGTTTTTCGTAGGGGAGAAGATTCCTGCACACATAAGAATCGTATCACTGTTGATACTTAAGTCTTTAGATATCCTGCAAATACATTCCATATTAATGTGATATCTATGGACAAGACTCAATATTTCTTTAGTTCCAGGGGTTGAATACGTAAATCCTGTATCCATTTATTAACATAGTCTATGACTAACATAGGATTAGGTTGTATTTTTTTTAAACCCCACCTCATTTCTAACCTTCCAAATATCATAGCAAGTTATTAACCAAATGAACATAAACCAGTTCAACAAAGGTTTATCAAGTTGTGAATGAAAATAAATGCAAATATCAATCAAACTACAGTGGGGTAGCCTGTCCACTTGAAGGCCTAAGTGTCTTGTGGCCCAAACTCGCAGAGCCCAAGCACAATCAACAAACGATGCCAAACTGATTTGTTGCTTCAGCCACATAGTGTACATAAAGAGTCAGCCCTTGTCCATTGAGATAATATCTCCTTAATAGGGACCCCTACATGCACAAGACGCCAAAAAAACATTTTAAATTTTGGGTGTGTCTTCATCTTCCAAAAGAATTCCCACCATGCAGCATTTAAATTGTTAGAGGAATGTGAATCAACATGAGTTAGCTCTTTGTAGGCCAATTTGGTAGTGAGTTGCCGAGTTGTAGAGAGCGTGGACTTCCACTCATCCTTGCAATCAACAAGGTTAATCTATTGATATTTGTTGCAATATCAGGAAGCACATTGGTTAAACTAAATTCCAAAGACAACCATTTATTAGCAACCTCAGTAAGGCTACGGTCCTGGTGAAGAAAGCTAGGCATATTCCCTCCTAAACACGTCCATAGAGCTTTAGGGAGCCAAGGATCAAACCAAAAAGAAGTTTCTATCATCACCATTTGGGCCAAAAGAGTGATAATCTTTTTGAGACTATTCCAAGTATGAGATCTAGATCTGCCATAGACTTTTGGGTCAAAGATGGTAAACTTGGGAAAGTATTTGGCTTTTAGACATCTAACCCATATTGAGTCGGTCTCAGTTAAAATTCTCCCACTTTGCTTAATTATGAAGGCTTTATTTATGTTTTCCATTTTTTTTTTATACCTAGGCTCCTGCTCTTTTGTGGCACAACATTTGTCCCAAGAAATAAGAGAAAGATGTTTACTATGATTGGAATGGCCCAACCAAAGCTGTTGGCACAGGAAATCCATTTTCTTGTAAATAGTCTTAGGAAACAAGAAGTATTGCATATGAAAGACAGGCAAAGCTTGAATCATAGAATGCATCAAAACCGCTCTACCAACAAAAGAGACAGTTTGTTGTAAATATGTTTAAAACTTATTAAAGTTATTTTATATAAATATTGTTTAAATCGTGTCTTTTATCCATGGTTTTATTTAGTCCCACATCGGGTTGAGAGGATTTGATTATATGGTTTATATATAGTAAGGGCCCATGTATTATTAATTTGTGTGACACGAACCGAGCCTGAATCCTGTTGTGACCCTGCTATGGTTATATAGATATATATTAATATTAATAAATCTATATGACTTGGGACTTGGGTCATGGGCTTTGGTCCGGAAGGCACATTTTGTCATGGGCCTTATTCTGGAAAGCCCACTACTGGGTCAATACGTGGAGATGCCATTTGAGTGGCACTCTCCTGTAGGGAGGTCAGCTGGAGGTCCCTTCCTGAAGAGAGTTGAGTTGAAAGGTACCCTCACAGCCTTACCCTTTCACCCACAGCCTTTGGGGCTCTATATAAACTCATTTTCGTTCTCATTCTTGACACACAGAATTCCTCCTCCTCTTTCTCTCTCTCTCCCTGTTATTCTATTAAGCAGTGAACATAACCTAATTATACCTTGAGTAAACCTTTCAGGGGTGCAACCTTAAAGGTTTGGGCTGACTAATCTTGGGGTGAAGACATTTTTAGAACCCGTATTGCACAATCGGGGTGTCTAAATACCTTAAAGAAAGTACTTCATGTACATTTCAGCTCTAAAGGAGTATTGTGATTACAACAACGCGTTCTAGTGTGCATGCAGATTCCTTAATCGTTTAAACTACTTTAAGGTATTTAGAATTTTCTACTATGGCTACTGACAACACTGAAGTAGTCAACACAACCGTTGGAAAAGAGACCAACATGAAGGACTCTGCAAAAGTAAGTGCACATGAGAAAGTTACTGAGAACAACACTCCTCTTCCATCTCTGCAAGCTTCACAACCACCAACCGGAAAGTCAGATTTTGACAAAATCGAGCAATTCAAAGGTGAGAACTTTAAACGTTGGAAGCAAATGCAATATTTCACACTTATGGAAGCTAGGATAGCATTTGTGCTGAGTGAACCCCAACCTGATAAGTCAGGTGACCCTTCATTCAAGCAGAAAAGGATCGAATGGTTCACTGCGGATTTCAAATGTAAGAATCGCATTCTAAATGCGTTGTCAAATGAGTTATACAATGTGTATAGCTCTTTTGAATTTGCTTATGAAATCTGGGAGGCATTAGTCAAGAAGTATACTCTTGAGGATGCCGGTAACTCAAGGTTTGTGGTTGAAACCTTTCTGGAGTTTACGATGGTCAATGGGACTAGCATCTCCGACCAAGTAAACAAGTATCAAGTGTTGGTGGGGAATCTGGCAAAAGAGAATATCATTCTACCAGATGCCTTTGTGACCAGTGCCTTGATACACAAGCTTCCTTCCTCTTGGAGTGCCTTTAAGGTCTCAATGAAACAGAAGAGGAAGGACTGGGCCTTTGACAGTGTTGTGGTTCGGATCAGAATAGAAGAGAGGAACCGACTTAGGAACGAACCTAGTAGTTCCAATAAGCCTAAGGCCAACTTGGTAGAGACTGAACAAAAAAAGAAATTTAATAAGTCTCTGAAACCCAATCAAGATGCTACCTTCAAAAAGAAGAAGAGAGCATGCTTCAAGTGTGGCAAACCTGGGCATTTCATAAAGGATTGCAGGGTAAAGAAGAAAGGAGGATCAGAGAAAGCAAGGGCTAATCTAATTGATTCTGAGATCTACACTGCAATGATAACAGAGGCTTTTATAGTTGAAAAGTCAACATTCTGGGTGATAGATAAAGGTGCCACCAGGCACATTTGTGGAGATAGGAGCTTCTTCTCCAAGTACTCTGATGCTGTTGACAAGATCTTCATGGGAAATTCTCAACCAGCCAATGTAATCGGAAAAGGACAAATACCCTAAAGCTTACCTCTAGAAAAATTCTGAAGTTGGAGAATGTCCTCTATGTACCAGATATAAGGCGAAATCTGATCTCTGGTCTGCTCCTAAATAAAGCTGGGTTCAAACTGTCCTTTGAAGTAGACAAAGCAGTTCTCTTGAAAAATGATGTATTTATTGGAAAAGGTTATCTAAATGATGGCCTCTTTATATTGAGTATTACTGAATTAATAAATACTTCGATTCTTGCTTATGTTCTTGATTCTTTTGATTTATGGCATGGTAGACTAGGTCACAGTAGTGCACCTTATATATCTCAATTATGTAAGTTGGGCATTATACATAGTATTAAACCACCACTGATTAAATGTCAAATTTGTGTTGAGGCTAAATTTACAAAGAAACCTCATAAGTCAGTGGATAGAAAAACGAATTTGCTAGAACTAGTGCAAAGTGATTTATGTGACTTCAAATCACAAGGATCAAGAGGTGGTACTAGGTATGTTATCACCTTTATAGATGACTGTTCTAGATATACTATGATATATCTACTGAAATCTAAGAATGAAGCCAGCAATGCCTTTCTGTCTTATAAAGCGAGTAGTAGAGAATCAACTTGGAAGAAAGATAAAAAGGCTAAGGACTGACAGAGGGTCAGAATATTTCAGCCTTAGTAAATTCTTTGAAGAGAATGGCATTATTCATGAAACCACTGCCCCATATCAACCAGAATCTAATGGGATAGCAGAAAGGAAAAAATGTTCATTAAAAGAAATGATGAATGCAATGTTAATCAGTTCTGGCTTACCACTTGACTTGTGGGGGGATGCAATATTAACTTCGTGTTATGTTTTAAATAGAATTCCCCACAGGAAAATTGGATTGATACCATATGAAAAATGGTATTTAAGGAAACCAAGTGTGAAACACTTGAGAACATGGGGTTGTTTGGTCAAAGTAGCCATTCCAGAACCTAAGAAGCGAAAAGTTGGTCCTAAAACCATTGACTGTGTGTTTTTAGGATATGCAGTACATAGTTCTGCATACCGTTGCTTGGTTATAAGAACCATTGAAGAAATTTGTGAGGAAAATTCAATAATTGAGACAAGGGATGCTGAATTCTTTGAAAGAATATTTCCTTTTCAATTTAATAGACTTAATAGTGAGTCTGGAAGTAGTAGTATGAATCATGGAAATGATTTGGCTACAACCGCTGATTTATCTCATGAATTGACACAAGACAGTGGAAATGAGATAATATTGACTCCAAGTGGAAATGAGAATCCTATACGGAAAAGAAAAAGACAAAGGAAAACTAAATTTTCATCTGATGAGTGGATAGTCTATCTTATAGACAATGACCCTCTCACATATAGTGAAACAGTTACTTCTCCAGATGTTGTCTTTTGGAAGGAAGCTATAAAGAGTGAACTAGATTCCATTATAGCTAACCACACTTGGGAATTGGTAAATCTTCCTCAAGGTTCAAAGGTGTTAGAGACCAAGTGGATATTTCGAAAGAAATTGAAACCTGATGGTTCCTTAGATAAGTTTAAAGCCAGACTTGTAGTCAAAGGTTTTAGGCAAAAGAAAGACATAGATTACTTTGACACCTTTGCACATGTAGCAAGAATAACTACTTTGAGAGTTCTCATGGCTATTGCATCTATCACAATTTGGTGATACACCAAATGGATGTAAAAACAAGACATTCTCGAATGGGGAATTGGAGGAAGAGATCTACATAAGACAACCAGAAGGTTATGTATCTCTTGGTCAACCTAATAAGGTTTGTAAATTAGTCAAGTCATTGTATGCGTTGAAGCAAGCACCCAAGCAGTGGCATGAGAAATTTGATATTGCTCTCATTTCAAAGGGTTTTAGTGTCAAAGACTCTGAAAGGTGCTTATATAGTAAGTTTCATCAAGGGAAGGGTGTTTTTATTCTACTTTATGTAGATGACATGTTGATCATGGGAACAAACCTAGAAATAGTTAATCAAACTAAGAAACTGCTATTTTCTTTATTTGGCACCAAAGATTTGGGCACTGCTGATGTAATTTTGGGAATTAGAATCATCAGAAAAGAAAGAGAAATTATACTCTCTCAAGCTCATTATGTGGAAAATATGCTTAAGAAGTTTGGTTTTTATGATTCTAGTTCGTTCAAAACTCCTTTAACTATGGAAAGTAATTTTCAGAAAAATATTAGAGAACCAGTAAATCAGAAGAGATACTCACAGATTATTGGATCTGTAACTTATCTGATGAACTGTACTAGGCTAGATATTGCTCTAACAGTTGGAAAATTTAGCCAGCATACTCATAATCCTAGTAAAGAGCACTAGCTTGGAATTGAACGATTACTTCGGTATCTTAAGGGTACTATGCATTATGGACTTCACTATAGTGGAAATCCCTTTGTTTTGGATGGACACTGTGATGCTAATTGGATCTCAGATTCAAGAGAAACACTAGCTACAAGTGGATATGTGTTTATGCTAGGTGGAGGAGCAATCTCATGGAAGTTAGTTAAGAAATCATGCGGAACATCTTCTACAATGGAAGCAGAATTCGTAGCTTTGGAAAAGGTTGGAAGTGAAGCTGAATGGCATAGAAACATGATTGCAAATATACCTTTATGGCCCAAACCAATGCCACCTATATCGCTGCACTGTGACAGTAAAGCAGCTATAGGAAGAGCCAAGAATCGGGTATATAATGGCAAAAGAAGACACATAAGTCTTCGACATAATCTTGTAAGGCAATATATTGATGAAGGAACAATTGCAATTGATTACGTGAAATCAAAGGAGAATTTAGCTAATATGTTCACTAAAGCTATGCCTACAAGAGCTTTTAATGAAGCACTTATGGGAATGGGATCAAGACCTGTGACATAGGTCATGTGACGGACAACCAACCTATGTGAAGAGGTTAAATCCTGAATTAGGTTCAAAGGGTAACCAACGAAGTCACTAGATGACCTGTTTGTACTACTATACCCATTCTGAATAATTATAGTAAAGTAGTACTACCATATTGTTGATAGGATGAGTAACTGACTCTTAATCAAGCATAGCTCACGAAATGTGGGGGTGTGTCAAATGTGGTGCACACCTAATGCTGACCTAAACAGATATAGAGGGTGAGGCCGCCTTCAGTTGGAAATATTACACAGGTAAAGTTCCTTAAATATCTATGAGACCAAGATTCGAGACAAGGCCAATAAAAATGTCTATTTTTCTTTATAAAGGGGTTGTTAAGAAGGTCGACCAATTGGATATGAATGGTGAAGTAGCCAGCTACACTGAAGAGGATAGGTTCAAGAAGTCAGACTTCACCGGTACTCTGTAGCATGCTTTATCAGATCTAGTGTAGATTCAAGTCCGAAAGACATCTACAACGAAGTGTCCTACTGTGTCTAATGTGTTCACTACTGCTTGAGTCTTCAGCCTTTGTATTTGAAGTTTTAACCATTGTGGGGGGGTTGTTGTAAGTATGTTCAAAACTTATTAAAGTTAATTTATATAAATATTTGTTTAAATCGTGTCTTTTATCCATGGTTTTATTTAGTCCCACATCGGGTTGAGAGGATTTGATTATATGGTTTATATATAGTAAGGGCCCATGTCTTATTAATTTGTGCAACACGAACCAAGCCTGAATCCTGTTGTGACCCTGCTATGGTTATATAGATATATATTAATATTAATAAATCTATATGACTTGGGACTTGGGTCGTGGGCTTTGGTCCGGAAGGCACATTTTGTCATGGGCCCTATTCTGGAAAGCCCACTACTGGGTGAATACGTGGAGATGCCATTTGAGTGGTACTCTCTCAGTAGGGAGGTCAGCCGAGGTACCTTCCTAAAGAGAGTTGAGCTGAAAGGTACCCTCATAGCCTTACTCTTTCACCCCCAGCCTTTGGGGCTCTATATAAACTCATTTTCGTGCTCATTCTTGACACACAGAATTCCTCCTCTCTCTCTCTCTCTCTCTCTCTCTCGTTATTCTGTTAAGCAGTGAACATAACCTAATTATACCTTGAGTAAACCTTTCTGGGGTGCAACCTTAAAGGTTTGGGCTGACTGATCTTGGGGTGAAGACACTTTTAGAACCCGTATTGCACAAATCGGGGTGTCTAAATACCTTAAAGAAAGTACTTCATGTACGTTTCAGCTCTAAAGGAGTATTGTGATTACAATAACAGTTCGAGTGTGCGTGTAGATTCTTCAATCATTTAAACACAGTTAGCTTTCCAACCTGCTAATCTCAAATGGATTTTTTTGAGAAGAGAGGCCATCTCCTTCCACCGTGCCCTACCATGAAAAAGAGCAGTCTCTAGGTATTGCATCTATCAAAGGTTATTATAATCATCTAATGAACCAAGTTGGGCCGATCAAATTTTGAGAAGTGGCACCAATGTTGGGTAATTTTGGATAGTCATATGCTGCATCGACCAAGCTCTCATGTCTATGGGGGGAGAGAGAGAGAGAGGCAACATAGCTTTATTTTTGTTTGACGCAATTTTTTGATTTTTGCTATGCTTTCATGAATTATTTATAAGGTAAAGCTTTCCTTCAATGCTTAGTATTGTTTTTCTTACTTGAGTTTTCCTTTGTCCACAAGAATATCTGGTAAGAAATTTGTCCATATCAGTCTAAATTCATTTTCGAATGCGGCCGATTCTTATCAGCGAACTCCTATGATGGTTTCAACTTTTAATTTTTCTTTTGATTTTAATAATGGTGTAATTTTTGTAAGGATATCTCTATTATTTTAACTTCTTCGATTCCAATTTTCTTTGTTGAACCCATTCTGAATTATACAATTGAAATCTTATAATTTTGATAAACTTTCTTTGATCATCTAGCTACTAGTTTTAGATCATGAGAAAGAACAATCGGTTTTGATCGTTGAAAAGAAGGAAAAAAGAGGACAATTAAGGGTTAGGATGGTGAAATAAAAGAGAGAGGGAGAGAAAAAGAAGGGATTTCATGGAAGTTGTCATGAAATTGTAAAGGAGGAAAGTAATTTGATTGGAAAAGGGATGTGGAACCAAAGAAAGTGGAAGGAAATTTTTTTTTGATTAGGTGGAGGAAGAACAAAAATAAAAATAGTTTTTTTTTTTAATGGGATTTGTTTCTTATAGGTTGTTTCCATGGGATTTTGTGTGAAGGTTTTTTGTGTGAGATTAGGTGTTCCTTAGTTTTTGGGCATTTTGGAGTCAGTTGAAGTGATGGATCGAAGAGGTTTTGTTTTGTAGGTTCCTACGGAGATCAACGGACTAGTTATTCAGGTTGATGACAAGTATGAAAGGCATAGTTAAGACAACTAGGCTAGGGGTGAAGCATTCAAATTTCTCTATAAAACTTTCAATGGTCATAAATATTTCATCTTGTGACAACAATCGGGTGAAAAATAATCTTACGCATGAGGGATTTGTTGAGGCTCTCAAAAAAAATTTAGAAAGGCAAGAGACAATGATGGAAGTTGAGAGGCAAGGGTTGAGGGATCTAGCGAACAATACAATCCAGTTATATTTTGCAGATAACGTTCTTTGTGAGGTTATTAGGTTGGCAGATCCAGAGCAGGTCCAAGTAAAGCTGGAGATCAGGTATAAGTCCAAGTTATTGACAAAGTTTTTGGTTCTTGATGCAGAGATCAAAGAGGAGGACAAGGCATTACCTTGTTTGCATCACTACCTCAATCATTTGATCACAATGTGAATACCTTACTATTTGGTAAGGATACTTTGAAATTTGATGGCGTTATTGCTGCTTTGATGATGAATGAAACACGATAGAAAGATAGCAGTGATATGAAGTTAGATGAAAGTAGTGCTTTTGGTTGTAAGGGGTGGTCATGGTAGAGGAAAATAAAATGGGAGAGGTCTGACAAATCAAGGGATCGCTCAAAGTCTACTGGTCAAAAATTAGTTTTTTATTTTTGCACAAAAGAACATCATATATAGATGTCTAAGGCCTAAGGACGATAGGAAAAAGAAGGAGAAGAAGGAAAAATCATCTATTGCAAGTTTAGATGGGTCTTGGAGTGATGATGGAGGGCATCTCCTTCTAACTACATCATTAGGTATGGATACTTCAGGCTGAATTTTAAATACTAGTTGTTCGCTTCATATGTGTTTAGTCAAGGATCAGTTTGTTACATATTACACATCTCAGAATGGTATTGTCAAAATGGCAAATAATGCAGAAATCAAGGTTGTTGGAGTTGGGACAGTATGGATTCACTTATTTAATGGGATTGTGCAAACTTTGACTTCGTTTCAACATGTGCTAGATAAAAGGAAGAATTTGATTTCAATGGGAACTCTGGATTCTAAAGGTTTCAAATATTTATTTGAAGGGTGGAGTAGAGGATCCATGGTTGTGATACAGGGACGGATGATCGGTAAACTATACAAGCTTGCAGGGAGTGTTGAAATAGATGAAGCTCCGATTGGAACTCGGGCAAAGGGTACAGGTGACAGACAAAATTTTTAGGTTTTTCAAATTATGAACATTGCTGAATAAGTGTAAATCTAGAAAGAAATGGATGATTTTTGCTTCGAATTTGGTAAGTTACAATGATTCTTGAAGCTGAGTGTAATAGTAAAAAAGGTGGAGCTGCATTACATCGTACGATGACAATGAGTTGTATACCCTAGGTGAGGGTGAATGACATGCTTGTTTAGGTAATGGCAATCATGAAAATTATCCCTGATGGGATGTGAGCCATGCAATAAGGTGTGGCAGATGCATAGAGACAAAGATGATTGCAGATTAGACATCAACAATAATTTTTTTCAAGGTGGTTTGCATAATTCAAGTCAAGGTGGAGATTATTGGGTTTGGGTGTTTTGTATTCTACAAGTCCATATGATTAGAGTTTGGTTGTATTTGGTAATTGAAATAAGCTTTGGGTCAATTAGTTGTACAAGGGGTAGAATTGTAATTATATGGGGATTAGAGTATGGGTTTTCCTATAGAATAGTCTCTGTGAGATACCCAGGTATGATGTGCAAGAAAAAGGTAATACTGTGTATAGTGTAAGAGCGGTGAGATTGTCAGAAAATAGTGAAATTCTTTTTCTTTAGTTGACGTAGACGATCTTGTCAAACCACGTTAAAATCCTTACAGTTGTGAGTCATTACTAGTGGTGGTAGATGGTTTTTCATAGTGGTTCAACTTACACAACTTAACCAATGAATAAATAGGTGAAGACCCACCTATATGTTAACATGTATAAATTAATTATTTTTTATTTAGGATAATTGGGTAATATTTGAATTTAATTGGAATTTTACTAACCGCTTTCAAGTTTCAACGGACTTTGACACAAGGGACCGAGCTAAACGTAATATATGGCATAATAGAGACCCCCTACTTTAGCCCCAATTTAAGAAATATAGACGTAAACTTTTTTCCCCAAGTGGTGGAAACCATTCTTTTCTTTTTTGGGGCAAGAAGTGGTTGAAACCATTCACAGCTATTAAATTTATGATCTTCTAGATTTGAATTCTGACGTTGACTATAAGATCATCTCTACTAGTTGAGAAGAGTGGGTCTACCGAAAAAGAAAGAGAATGATACGGAATTTCACTCCCCATGGACCCTGATGCCAGTTCACTCAACCATGACCAAATCAGGGCATTGGTGGAGATCGACCATAGAGGGAAAGCCAAAAGAGGTTGCGATCTAATTACCATATATTTCGAGTTTTCAAAATATTTCACAAGCTAAATCCCGAAGCCTGCACATCTCTATCAGTCCCAATTGGCCCTTTGCAGTACTATAACAAAGAGCAGTTAGGAACCATGGAAACACATAAGCTTCCCTACAAACAGTGCACCCAGAATGGTTGGTCCTATAATGCCCTAACTGTGCAGACCTACTCCTCCACCACCCGCTTCCGATGGTGTTGGGCTTCTCACATCTTCCATCACCTCCTTGACCGGCTGATATTTATGTAAAGGCACCGAATTGTAGTCCAAGAAACACAGGAACACCACCAAAACCACACATGACGCAAACATCGGAATTGGCCCAAAAATCCAAAACATGAAATTCATGGCAAAGTAGAGGAGCCTCAACCCAACCTGCCAGAAATGGTTAGCCCTTATCACTGACGATTGCACGTACTCCACCGGCACATCGGTGTGTGGGGTGCTTATGAAGAAATCAACTTGGACCAAGTGCCTTGCCGACTGGACAAATGACCCAAACGCTAGCATGAAAGCTAAGAGCATGCACAGGTACTTGACAGAGAGAATGGCAGAACTCGTGTCTCCAACTATGTGAAAGTTCTTGAAGAGATTACCAGATGAGCTTCCCAGCCATGCTCCAATGAGAGAGCTCAGAGTAAGGGCCACAGAAGCCAAGAAGGTCGCACATGATATGTTTGTTGAAATTACAGAGATTGCTAAGCTTGTGTTATTCGTATCACCCTGCAAGTTCCAAATACCCACTAATAATCAGGACTATGAAGTCACCAATTTGATTAAAGTGATAGAGAATTAACTACACCTGCATCATTCTCTCAACCCATGCATTCCTGTTGTGATTCTCATAGCCAATTACTGTTGTTGCAGGATACCTTAGAAGTCGGTGGATGAGGTAGAGATGGTAGCTAAGCACTATCAAGAGCCCTGCTGGGACTAAGATCAGGTCCAGGTATTCCACCACAAACTCCATTACCTATTCCAATCCTGTCTTCTGCTTCTGCTTCTGCTTGTCTCCATCTAGCGAACATGGGAGAGATGAGTTTGATGATGGTTTAGTTGAAAGCGTGAAGGACACAACCACCAACAGACGTAATGGAAGTACCTAATAGGATGGGAACGGCTGGAAACTTATAAAATACACATTGAATGTCCTTCACTGGGGCAGGTAACCTAGCTAAACACTTAAAGCGCAATAAAGAAATCGGAAGCATTGTTCGTACTCTTGGAATCGGATCGATTGATTCGCTCGAATTGGACTCGCTTTCACCGACACACATTTGTGCGGACTAGTGTTCATAAACGGCTCCCTCCCTAAATGGAAAATTATCCTCTCAAATTCTAATTGTTCATTTACCCTTAGTTTCTAGTCTAGAATTATGATACACGCTAGTACGATTTGGTTGTACAATTAGGTACAAAAATGCTTTTCATATATATGATATACATTACGGTACAAAAACATTTTCAATATTTACCTTAAACGATACATGGACATCAGTCATATGAATCGTGGCTGGATCATGTCTTTGTACAAGACTTTCCAGACACTTTAGGAACCAATCATATGAAATCCACTATATCCCATGATGGATTTGGTATGACTTGATGTCTGTGTAGAAGGTCATCATGAATTGTACTCCTAGAGAGAGCCTTCCAATGGGACCCAAAAGAGCTGGAGAAAAACCTACGTAGGTTTGTCTCTTTTGGATAACTGCTCCAATAACATGGCCGTGAGTGCATTCAGAATGGGCGGTGCTATAATGTCCTAATCAACTGTTGTGATGAACTCCTCCACCGGAGGATTTCCACTGTAGTCGGAACCATTGTCTTCCTCCTTCTTCAACGGCCCATAATCATGCATAGGTACAGAATTGGAGTCCACGAAATACAGAAACAACACCAAAACCACGCATGACACAAACATAGGAATTGAACCAAAACTCCAAAACATGAAAATCATCGCAAAGTAGAGCAGCCTCAAACCCAGCTGCCAGAAATTATTGGCTCTGATCACCGACGATTGCACATACTCCACCGGCATGTCGCTGTTTGGCGTGCTTATGAAGAAATCAGCTTGGATTAAGTACCTTGCAGACTGAACAAATGACCCAAATGCCAGCATGAAAGCTAAGAGCATGCTCATGTACTTGAGGGAAATTGATGAGCCTTTTGTGTCTTCATGGACGTAGACATTCTTGAATAGATTTCCAGGGGCGCTTTCCCCCCATGCACCTATAAGAGAGCTAAGCGTGAGGCTCACAGAAGCCAGGAAGGTTGCACCTGTTATGTTTGTTGATATTACATTTAGTGCTAGGCTTGTGTTTTTCATGTCACCCTGCACGTTTCAAACTTCGAACACCCACTAATCAAGATTAGGAGGCAATTAATCTGATTATACAGCTAAATAGTTCAATTAGGGAGAACGAGAATTAAACAAACCTGCATCATTCTCTCAACCCATGCCATCCTGTTGAGATTTTCATAGCCAATTACTGTTGTTTCAGGAGATCTGAAAATTCTGTAGATGAGGAAGATATGATAGATCAACATAATCAAGAGCCCTGCTGAGATTAAGATCACATCCAGGTATTCCACCGTTAACTCCATTACCGATTCTAACCATTAGGAACTTATCAGAGATGATTTGATGATGCTTTACTTGGAAGGAGGAATCAATTATCAACTTTTGTAGCCTATACCATTAGGAACTTAGATTTGATGATGCTTTACTTAAAAGGAGGAATCAATCAACAATTGTAGCCTATATTTTTGACAGGAAACCAAAAAGCAAAAGGAATTAATTACATCGTAGATATACCTAAAAGCTTGGAGTTTTCGTTGACCGAGTTGTACGGATAATGTATGGCTACAAGGAATTTGCTCTCTTAGTGGAGGAAAATTCAGAGTTTTATGAGTACAAGTTTTGAAGGTTTATGTTGATTCTGCGTTGAAGCTTTTCAATTGAGACAAGAGCCAGTTCCAACCTTGTATTTCTGTGAGTCTTCGATAAGGTACAATCTTGTAGGCACATTGACACCTTGAAGTGTGCCTTGGCAATGATGATGGAAGCCCAACTTGCTCATGGCGTGTAACTTAAGTGGTATAGAAAACTTATGAACTTACCTCTACCGACCTTTTGCTCCAAAGATGTCTTATATGGAGCTAAAAGCTCTAGGGTTGTCACGTTGGACTTAACAATTGCATCAACTACATTAACTTGGATGCATAATGTACGTAAAAACCCAACTTGCTCTTGAAGTTTTTTATTTTTTGGGTGGTGGTGGTGGTGGGTTTGGAGATTAATAAACAAATGAATTTTTTTATGTGTGGGTCCCAAGCAGACTAACATCCTTAGTCCCTATTAAGTATATTTAAATTTCAAAAAATGAAGAAACCAAAGTGTCTCTCAAGTTATATTATTTAATACATTATGTTAATATATAGTTTTAGAAAGAGATAATTGGTCATTAATCATTAATTATATGGTTAAATATATATATAAGTTATATTATTTAATACATTATGTTAATATATAGTTTTAGAAAGAGATAATTGGTCATTAATCATTAATTATATGGTTAATATATATATATATATATATATATATATATATATAATATATATATATATATATATATATATATATATATATATATATATATATATATATATATATTAAAATAATCGAGGGACATTTTCGTCCTTTCACGTTTAAAATTTAAACATGCTTAACGGCGACTAACAAGGTGTTAGTTTGGTTAGGACCACACGTAATATATTGCACTTAAGGGACCCAACATTAGTTTGTGGTCCACTAGAGGGACTCACACATAAAAAAATTTAAATAAATTCATTAATCAAAAGAAGAAAAACGAGATAGCGGGGAGAGAGTACAATTCAAACCAAAGGGAAACCCAGCAAAAACAAAGAAAATAGGCTCAACGGAAGGCATCAAGCAAAAGCGGATAAAAAAACCGGGTAAGAAAGTTCCACATTAGTTGAAAACACCCCTTGGTAATCCTGTTGCTTTTTCTTGCAACCCTCTGGGTCTGAGGCATAGGAAGAGGTAGAGGTTTCAATCACGAGAGTACCTCATCAAGGATGTACTTATCGTGGAATTTGGGAGAGGTTCACTTTACTACAGACATGCTGCCTATAATCAATGGAGATAGCGGGACGAGAGACAATGGGGCTAGCTTTGTTCTCAAATAAAATTTGTGCTCCGTAGTTTGGAAGGTCGAACTCAATCGGTAGGTGAAGAGGAAGAAAAGAATGGGTATGAGATGGGAAAGTGTGGGGAGTAATACAGGCTTGGGTTGTAGGTATTAGAAAGGGCTCGGGTGGAGGGGGCAAAGGGAGCGAAGAGTTGGGCCTTATGGAGAAGGAATTGGGCCCGAGATACCCGGGGTTGGGCTTAGGCTGGACCACATGGTAAAGAAAGGGATCCCATTTGTCTCATCCACCCTAATGTGGGAGAGCTTATCCATTGCGTTTCTTGAATGACCAACTCGGAAACGATTAATTGTTTGTCCAAAATGTTCCCTTGAGTATGGTGTAGCAACGCATGAAGAGATCAAAGAGAGATTAGTGACAAGGAGAGATTTGAGGGGATCATTATAAAAAGAAGAGTATTATGCCACATGGCTTAAATGGAGAGATTAAAGATGGATGCTTTTTTTTTTGGGTGGAGGGTAAGAATCTGTGGTAAATCTTTACTTTTGGTAAGAATTAGGGGGTACATCAGTTATTAGGAAAAATGTAGTAGTAGCAATATCATCTGCATCACCTTCACTAGTATGTAGATCTAATATCCAATGGCTACATTAGAATGTAACCCCAAAATATTCCTTGTTCTTATCAGTGCATGTCAGGGAACTTTAATAGAAACCCCACTTTAATTTTATGAGATGAGCTGTAAAGTGGTTTTTGGAAGAGCTTTTAAAGTGAGATTTCTTTAAGAGCAGCCATGGGCATTCTTTCATTTTGCTGCGAGTGAAAGTAAGACTAAAGTCATCCTTCAAATTCATTACTGGTGAAGGAGGATTTCGAGGATTCAAACGTATTCCTATACTCAAGTATGTATCTTATTCACTGTTTCAATTTTAATTTTTAATATAAGAAATTGTGCCGTCACCTTTGATTTGTAAATGAAATAGGCTCAACTGTTCAACGCCTCGAAGATCTTATGCATCTAGGTTTTTCCTTTTCTCAATTTCTTCTCTTTTTTGATAACAATAAACTAAGTAAACCAATTGGGAATGCTTAAAATTTCTATTTCTATTTCATATTCTTGTTTCGTTTTCCAACAATCACATAATTTTTGTCCTGTTAGGGTCATCTTCTTGTCTTAGGTTCAAGATCTGCTTGCATGTACAATTTTCTTTTTCTTTCTAATAGACTTAATGGCCCATAAATTAAGGTTCTACGAAATATTCTTATGTATGCAGTCGAAGCCTTGTGATGACTAGGAAAATTCAATCCTCGAAAGATCTTAATTTTCCCATGAAAGCTAACATTGCTAAAAGCCTTTATTTAGAATCGATAATTATCAATCGTAACTAAATATATGATAGAACATCTCTAAATACCTTGGGAGTAGAGTTGCGGTTTTTTCACTTTACAATTTCAGGTAATTTTTGGCTTTTTGTATTTCATTTTTTGCTCTTTAAATCAAATGATTTTTTGATGAAGAAATTTTTGAGTTTATTATTGGGCATGCAATCTTTCCCATTATATTTTTGGAGTTTATTTTAATTGTAAATCTCTTGTAATCCTTCTATATCAGCTAACTAGGGCATTCTATAAACTTCGACATGAATCCATTCTTAAAAGGTGGTGTATTCTCATAAAAAAGTTTTCGAATACAATTGTATGTCATATGCACATGCATATAGAAATTTTCACTAAAGTATGTAGTAGAAGTCGTGATATAATTTTTGTTTTTATGACAAGAAAAAATAGATTTAAGTATGTTTTATTTTTTATTATCATCATGAAGCATTTAGTTGCAATAAGGTTTTACCAAATAAATGCTACTAAAAGTTTCTCTTAAAAACTGTTTTTTCAACTATAAGTAGGGTGTTAAATGATGAATTTTAAATATTTTAATAGTTGTATGATGAATAGCACTTAAAAATTATTGTTTAGCGCCGCTTAAAAACTACATAGTACCACCACAAAAAGTCTTTATTTAGAAGCAATAATTATTAATCACAACTAAAAATATATAGCATCTCTAACTGTCTTCTTAAAATGAAGTGTTGCACATTTCTCTTGTAGTATTGTTACTTTGGATCATGGAGGGATTGATGATTATAAATTCCCTTAATGTCTCACTGTATTTTCTAAGGCTCTTTTTGGTATCAATTCTCATTCTCTATTATGCCTATTTAAAATAAATAAGTACAAGAATTCATTATTGGTCAAGAATGAAAAATGGTTTGGTGAATTTTATCGAAAATAAATTATAAAATGGAAAATAAGTTTGGTGTCAAGATAAAAAATTAATAAAAATAATAGTAAACAAGTGAGAAAAGAAGGAAAAAGTATGGTTGTTATAAAAGAATGTGTATTGACTATTTTACCCTCATCTTACTTATAGAACTTTAAGTAAACTTACACAAATGAAGATAATGAAATTCTCATCATAATCCATAATGGACAAAAAGTTCATTATGGATTTTGGAGGTTTTTTTATTATTTTAAATAAAAATAAAATTCAGGATAGATGCCAAACAATTTAAAATAATGAAAATTTCTCATAATTGACAATGATAATTGATACCAAAAAGAGCCTAAGTTACTTATTAGTAGAGACGGCTGAAACTTAATTTCAAGTTCAGATTTCATTGTTTGAGGTGTATAATATTATCTCATTAAAGTTCCAACAAAACTTTTCTGACAATTTTGCTAGAGAAGAAGCAAATAAAAGAAGCTGGTTTACATGAGAAACCTTGGAAAATGGTCAAGAAGATTTGTTTGTGATGAATTGTTCCTTGACCTAAACATGTGTGACTAATTTTTCTCTCAAATAAATAAATTTGTTTGTCAAGATTTATTCTCAATCCTTTTATTAGATGTTATTGTTGTAAATTTCTTGTAGTCGATATATATGTAATGTTTATCAACATGTCTTTTCATGTTCTTCAATCTGCCAGGATATAAACAACAATGTCAACACCAAAATTACCTCCAGGATTGAGGTTTATGCCCACAGAGCCTGAACTCCTGAAGTTTCTCAAAGACAAGCTTTTGGGTCATCTTGATGAAATTGTTTCTGGTTTCATCTCTGACAATGTTGATCCCTACAGTTGCAATCCGGTTTTTCTTCCTAAAGGTTCTCTCACTCACTCTCTCTCTCTCTCTCTGAGATCATTTTTAGTATTGATATTCTTTATCATGCATTTCAACAGATGAACTGATTTAGTTTGCCTTCAATGATGTTACTGTAGGTAACCAATTCAAATATACAAAACAAGCATGCTTCTTTGCGCGTAAGCAACCAAACGGAGTTGTTGAAGAACTATTTTGGAGGGTTTCTACATTGCGGGAGGAGATCTTTGACGAGGGTAAGAAGCTAGGGTTTAAGGACACATTGGAATTTGTCGGGTCAACTAGAAATGCGATAGTACAGGCAAACTGGGTGATGCGTGAATACAGTCTAAGTCCAGTCATATTTTCAGAAGAGGAGCATAGAGCTATTGGAAATGGGGTAAGAAATATTTTGTTTACTTTATTTCAGTTTTTCTTTTTTGCTAGGATTTTGAAGATCCTCACCTCTTTTTATTGTTATTTGTCTTACTCTTAAGAATTCTAAAACCAGGGGCAAATTGGATTTTCAAGATAACTGGAAAGTGTTTTATTAATATCAAAAGCATCCATTTTCATTTTAATTTATGGAAATTTACATAATTATTCACTTTTGTGTATCTTTTTACACAACTATTATCATGTTAATGATCTTGCATCTACAGCTCCACCCTATCCTTGTCTATCCCATGATCAACCTTTGTTGGGTTTCTTTCATTCTTGAGTTCATTGTAACTTCATGCGCATGAACTTAAGTGAATGCATGTGAGGTACCCGTCATATAGGCCTACCTCCTTTGGTTGATTAAATTAGAGTACCTCATTTGCATTCTGAAGGCAATTGCTGCCCTCTCCTTGTCCTCCTCTTGGAGACTGCTCCACAAGTGGGAAAAGGAGTTTTGGGTTCTTCTTCTTTTTTAAACTTTCTAAGGGTTGGGCTGGGTGAGAGGGTGGGAAAGAGGCTAATTTCAATGGGTGGATGTTGAATTATAGAGGGGTGGGGCTTCATTATACGAGGGAACACATGTTGGGATAATGGATGCACAACAATGAACAGAGAAGAATACAAGCAAAGCACACAAGAGGGATTTAACGTGGTTTGGCAAAACTCTGCCTACGTCCACCCGAGAGAAAAGAAGTTCCACTATTTCAGAAAACCTCACACCCACAAAGCATTAGTCTTTGCTTCTGTGTCTACTAGGCTATTCCACAGAGAGTATTTATAGGGAAATCTATAACCCTAATCCCAATTTAATTACAAGTTTAACCCAGTACTAGTAATTGACCCAAACCCTGTTTCAATTACAAATACAACTAAAACCATAATTACATGGACCTACAGAATACAAGACACCCAAACCCAACAATCTCCACCTTGACTTGAATTCTGCAAACCACCTTGAAGAAAACCATTGATGATGTCTCTCTGCAATCACCAGTCTCTGTGTATTCACCACACCTTACCGCATGGCCCACATCCCCTTTAGGGATGCTTTTGTTACCACCATCACTAAACCAGCATGGCGCACACCCCCACCTGGGGTGTCCTGTCCGGCTCATTGCTACTATACGACGTGACGTGGCTCCATCTCTCCTTCTGTCACAACTGGCTTCGAGAGATCACTATCACTCACCAAATCCAAAGCGAAAGTCACTCGCTTCTTTCCAAATTTGCCCTTGTTTTGCACCTAAACAACTTGCAAATTCTGTCTACCTGTACCCCTTGCCAAAATGTCAACTGGAGCTCCACCTGTTTCAACACTTCTTGCAAGCCTATACAACTTACCAAGCATCTTTCCCCGCATCTCAACCATTGATCCCCTTGAAACCTCGAGAACTCCACCTTCAGATGACCATCTAAAACCTTTAGAATCTAGAGTACTCAATGAGATCAAATTCTTCCTTAAATATGGCACATGTCTAACCCCAGTCAAAGTTTCCACAATCCCATCAAACATGCGAATTCGCATAATCCCAACTCCAACAACCTTGCTTTCCGCGTTATTTGTCATCTTGACTGTACCACTTTCACATGCATGATATGTAGCAAACTGATTCTTGACTGAACACATGTGAAAAGAACACTAGAATCTAAAATCCAATCTGAAGTATTCAAACCTGATGATGAAGTCAGAAGGACATCATCTCCTCCATCATCGCTCAATAAGATAGCAATAAATGATTCATCACTCTCCCTGTCCTTCCTTTTCCTATCTTCCTTACGCCTTAGACAATCTTTCTTTATATGACCTTCCTCTTTGCAATAGTAACAAGTTACTTTGTGACCAACAGACTTTGAGCGACCCCTTGACTTACTAGATCCCTCCATTCTCCCATTTGATCTTCCTCTACTATGACCCCCCCTTACAACCAAGGCACTACTTTCATCTGACTCCCTATCACCGCTATTTTTCTGCCGTGTTTCATTAATCAGCAATGCAGTAATAACATCGTCAAGTTTCAAAGTATCCTTACCAAAAAGTAATGTGGTCACAATGTGATCAAATGACTGAGGCAATGATCCCAACAAAAGTAACACCTTGTCTTCCTCCTTGATCTCCTCATCAAGAGCCGACAACTCCGTCAAAATCTTGTTGAACTCATCTAGGTGCTTGTAAAATTTGCTCCCTCTAACAACCGAATGCCATATAACTGTTTCTTTAAAAACAACTGATTTGTCAACAACTTGGACTTGTACCTACTCTCTAGCTTTGCCCAGACTTCCTCTGGATCCACCACCCCGATGACTTCACGAAGAACATTGTGAAACTCAGCCCTAACCTTGACCCGAAAACCCTGTTGTTTGTAGGTCTGACAACCCGAAGTAAAGCGAGAAGTCAGCTATGGGCCATCCCAGTGGAAAACTTGGTGACTGGCTTTGAATCCATGAGTGTTGATGACAGTGTTCTATTTATGGAAACTGAATCCTGATGAAGATCGGATTAGTTGATGGACTTGGAGTGCTCTCTATCATGGTTCGAAGGCATTTCTACCTACTAGGTAAGTCACTTAGTGTGTGTGCAAAACCCATTTATGATTGGATTTGATCTGAGCCTTCAATTCCCTGTTTTGGACTTGCAGTTCTGATTGGTCGACTCATTGGTCGACTGGACCAGTCGACCAATCCAATCGACCAATGGGTTCTGTCTTTGCTAATTAGGTCTTGCTTGCTCTATTTAAGTCCAATCTCGAGTCTACTTCGTATTTTCTGCCTCCAAACTCTTTGGAACGTAGCAAAGACCTTTGCAAGTCATCTCCCTTACGTTCTTGGTGTTTATCTTGACGGATCTTCATCAAAACTCGTGTTTTTACACAAAAAGGTATGTCTACACTCTCTTCTTCTTCTTCATCTTTGTTTTCTTTCCTTTTTGGGTTGAGATAATAGAAAAGATGCTGCATTCTCTGTTGCAAACATCTCTGTACTTATCTCTCATGATCTTCCTAAGGATTAATGGCTAAGGCAATGTTCTTAATCATGATCATTGCAAGCTTTTGAAGGAATCATGATCTAAATCATGATTTTGTCTTCGTTCATCTTTGATTTAAATTCTGATCTTCTCAGATCTATTTTATTGATCATATTAGTAGTCAATCACTGTGTTTTCTTTACATGATCCATTATCTATCAATCTCTAGATTATTTCTCCTTTATCATACCATGCTTTCTTCAAAAATCATGACTGATACATCTATGGTAAGTTTTGTTTCCTTATTTGGATCCATGTTCTTCAGTCTTAGATCTATTATCTTGAAGATCTATGCATGCCTTTCATGATTTCTTTATCAAAATCAATGATCCATCATCCTATTGTTCTTGTCCATGATTTTTACTATGAATTCTTCAAGAACTATGATTTGATCTAATTATGGTAACTTTTGTTTCCTAATTTGTAACTTGAAGACTATTCGATTAGTGTTTTGAAGTCCTCTATATACTAGGATGCTATCATAGTAGTTTACCCTTTGTTTGGTACCCTTTTGAACCACCAAATTCGGTTTTATATTCTCAAAACTCTGATTTTGAAGGCCACTGTCTATGTTGGTCGACTGATTGGTCGACTGGGACAGTAGACCAATCCAATCGACCAATGAGTACAGCAACTCCAGATTTGGTCTGTTTTGAATGTTTTGATATCTTTCATTTTAGGGATCTTTCTTAATACGTTGTATACACTTGTTTAGGACCTTCTTCTCAAGTTTGTCAAGATCTTACTTGAATTCTTAAGATTTCTTTGCGAGTTATATAAGGTAAGGATGGTTACTTCCTTAACAACATAAATTGTATATCTTAGTTTCTATATTTGAATCTTGTTAGTTCATTTCTTTAATTAGATTTTTGCAATGTTATACTACTGTTGTACTGTCTTGATATCAGTAGCATTACTTGTTTATATTAAATTGACTCATGTATGATTTACTTACCTGTTTTATACAAGTTGAATGTTATTATTGATTTCTTTCCATATATGAAGTTACCATATATGTGATGTTATGAATTGATGCTTGTGTATGCTTAAGTATGGTTTGGAAAGGGGAGGTGTCCTTTTGACACTTCTGTCCTAGGACTACTACGGGAATATCATGGGATGTTTTCGGAGATGCCCTTTGGATACCTTCCTAAACTGTTGGATGACATATTTAGGGCTGTCTAGTAGTGTTTGGCTAGGATGTCCCGTTATGTCAGACCCTAATCGGAGGGGTATTGAGACCGAACGACCCGTGGTAGCAATGGGATTCATGGGCGCTCAAGACCGGTAACCAATCCGTGAGAGGACAGGAATCACATTGTGGGGACCATTTATCGGTAGGGTTGCATATGGATAGACTTGGGCTCACGGGCGCTTAAGACCGGTAACCAACCCGTGAGAGGACGTGAGAGCTTCCCGTTTATTATATGTGGATGACCTATAGGGTTGATGAGTCCGTAGTCAGGGACTATGAGGACTTTAGTGTGAAGGATACCGGAAAGGATCGCCTAGGGTGAGGAATGGACGTATTTGGATCTGACTTGATGTAACTAAGTAGGAGACTTGCATTTGGCTAGGTTTTGACCCTGACATGCGCCGGTACTTAGACCAATGGTGATGTCAGAGAGTGGTGACCTATACCCCCAGCCATGGAATGTCCCGAGGGATGCCGGACCCACTACCAAAAGGCGTTGTGTGATGAGACCTTCCTAAAGAAGTACGGTGTCATGACTTAAACCATGTCTGCCAATAGAGACCTGCATACATAGAGTTAGAATCATATTGCATCATGTGTTTCATATCATATAGCATTTTACTTTGCTTTGAAATCCTGCTATATATGTTGATATGGATTAACTGCCTTACTGAGTTTCTTTGAAACTCATTTCTTTTGTACAATGTTTTGTTAGACTACTCTACAAGTTCTGAGTATCATGGCTGCTCGTATGAAGAAGCGCAAGGAGAAGAGGCATATCTCCAGGAAGGTGATTGCGGTTACGACAATTACACTGAAGATTCCGTGGGTGGTTATGCTGCGTACGATGCTTAGCCCGACCATAGAGTGGAAGCACCCTTGTGCCATTTTTTAGATTTATACTTATAGAGATTTTGTCTATAAGATTGAGAACAATTTAGTTACCTATTGTACCTGCTATTGGGATTAGATTTTATTCTATTCCTTTTCTTTTAGAACTACTATTCCGCTGGTTGTAGAGTGGGATTCCGCCTCACTTTACTTATTGATTTAGACACTCTGATTATCTTTCATACTCTGATTATATACATGATGTATTCTTTCCTTATTTGGATCTTTGGTTTATCTTTTGCACATTGATTAGTATTGTTCATGATTATGTTATTGTCTATGTGGGAGGTTGATTACTCGATACTTGGTCTTCGGGGCTGTGGATCACACACTCGGGTATGTCAGGTAGGGTACTGGCTGGGTGGATGTGACAAACATTATCCGCAAGATACAATTGGATCGTACTATTTGCTAGATCTCTCAACTCTTGCAACTCGTCTTCCTTCATCGCCTCTAGCTTTTTTGATTTTTTCCTGAGAGCTTTAACAGTCCCTTCTCGCGTAAGGATGTTCTTCACCCGTTGTTGCCACAAAGTGAAATCGTTTTGACCATTGAAAATTTCTATGGAGAAATTAGAACTCTTCATCGCCATCTGATTTGTGCCCTTTATACCCATCAACAACCCAAAAAATCTGTTCGTTGATCTCCGTACGAACTCACAAAATCAATACCAATGGAGCAAAATCTCTTTGATCCGTCACTTCCACTGAGTCCAGAACACCCAAAAACCTTAGGAACACTTAACTCCGTACAAAAAGCCTTTACACAAAATCATGTGGAAACAATCAGTACGATACGATCCGATAATACCAAAAAAACAAAAAAAATCCCTTTTTTCCGTCTTTTTCTCTTTTTTCCCCCCCTCCCTTTACGGTTCTTCCTCCACATTCCACTTCTCAATAAACAAGATTACATTCTTCTCTCTCTTTTTTTAATCCTCTTCTTGAGCCAATCTGCTCAAATCACAAGAAATAAAAAGATAAAAAAAAAAAACTTCCCGATTCTAGATCTAGAATTGTACCTTCGATCAATTCGTTGAAGCCTTCTTCGTTCTCCTGACACCTATCCTCTCCTTTTTGGATCTTCGCACACTTCCAGTGACGATCCACCAAACCTCGCTCTGATACCACTTGTTGGGATAATGGATGCACAACCATGAACATAGAAGAACACAAGCAAAGCACACGAGGGATTTAACGTGGTTCGGCAAAACCCTACCTACGTCCACTTAAGATAAAAAGAAGTTCCACTATTTCAGAAAACCTCACACCACTCTCACACCCATAAAGTGTTAGTCTTTGCTTCCGTGTCTACTAGGTTATTCCATAGAGAGTATTTATAGGGAAACCTAAAACCCTAATCCCAATGTAATTACAAGTTTAACCCAATATTAGTAATTGACCGAAACCCTATTTTAATTACAAATACAACCAATACCATAATTACATGGACCTACAGATTACAAGACACTCAAACCCAACAACACAGTGGAGGGTGATAAGAGAGAAGAAGGAGAAGAGAGATTGAAAACAAGTGTTTAGTGTGGTTCGGTTGTGATTAATAACCTATGTCCATGATGGTAAAGGAGTGCTACATTTCTATATTATTCAAGAGTGATAAGTACATGATATTTATAGAGGTGCTTTTTGAGTTTCCAACATTGTTACAACTCCATTCACCTAAGTTACCTTGGATAAGGATATCTGAGAAAGTCTATTGTTGAGACAGTTTACAGGAGATCAAACTCTGAGGTTTAAGATAAGACCATATTGGTTGGAGTCACTTCTATGTTAAATTGAATCTCTTTGAGCTGTTGTGCATGAGGTAGAAGACCTCAAGTTAGACTATTTTGAATCACCTTGGAGTGTTGTGCATGAGGCAAGAGACCTCAAATTGGACTCCTTCAATTGACCATGGATGAGTTGTTGTGGAACTCGATTAGGGTTGCTTCCATGCCCCCTTAAGCTCAACGGCAAATCTTAGACGTTGACATTGCTCATGAGAAAGTGGAACCGTTGTGATATTGAGAAAATATGATCGGACCGGATTCATACCTGGTTCGACCCTCGACCCCGGTCGAGACAGAGGGAATCGACTCGCTCCCGAGAAAACCAGATCCAAAAGATGGCTTGCTGAGGAAGAAGACTTATTCAGCTACAAGCACGCCCTAATTCAACTTATGAATTAGGTTAATTACCCTAATGATGGCAAACTCAAATTGACGGCTGTGGCTAATCATTATCGAAGGGATAATCATCGCATAACCTAAAGGTTATCTCAGGAGTCCTCTACTAGTCCAAACTAGTAGAAGTCTATCGCTCAACGGATCTAACTGTTAAGATCCAACGACTACCCGAAGAAGGCTGAAGTGCATCCAACGAAGGAGATTCAAAGGTACACTCTATATAAACCTCACTGCAATACGAGGTGAGGGACACAGACTGAGACTGAGACTCATATTCAGATACATGCTGGTAGACGTAAACTATCAGAGGCTTACGATCTAGATCACCTTTCCCAGTTCTTTATTCCTTAGCTCTGTGCTTCTAGCAGAGCCGTTTGTGATTAAGTTCATCAACTGACTTAGCCTTCGGAGGTGGAATCTCGACCCCCGCGGTCGGGCCACATCTGACGCTTTCATTTTGCAGGTCATCACGAGGAAATCTAAGGGCTGAGCAGATTTTGGATGCATCATTTGGCGCCGTATGTGGGAAACGACTTGTAAAGCCATGGTGACTAGATCGGCAGCAGCCACAGCAGCCGCTGCACAACGCGATTCCGGTGTTCAGATCCCTGGAGTGAATAATCCAGATGATCCCCAGGGAAGCCAAAATCCTATCGAAGTAGATGGTGGTCAGGGAGGACGTAATCCTCCTGATACATTCCAAGATCAATTGAATGAAGTAAAGATTCAACTCTTGGAGGTGAGCCAAGCACTCCGCATGCTCACCAGATGAGTGGTGTTACCACAAGAACCTAACCATCGCGATCCAGGGAGGCGCGTGTTACCACGTGATCAACCGCGTGATCAAAGATTGGCTGAAGACCAGAATATCGGTCAGAACTTTCGTGAAGGTGACCGAGGACCTAGGAGAATGGACGATCAACATAGGCGGGACGATCGGTTCGACAGACCGCAGGAAAGTACAACCGATTCAAATACAAGGTTGGACACAGGGGTGAGAACTCACTCACCAACTGTCAGAAGAACCGGTCCCGATGATCGAGCAGTTCGCGACGAGCGGAATGTTTGGGAAGGACAGGCTATTCGTGATGATCGAATAGCACGTGATGATCGTGTTAATCGAGGTCATGGTCATATTGCTGAAGGTCACCCGACCCAAATTGGTCAGGAATTGGCCAACATCAATCAGAAGTTAGGGCAGTTGGCTAAAGGAAAGATGACTGAGGATATTTACTCAGTCATTCGGAAGACCCCCTTTGCCGAGCCAATTGCGGGATATCAGTTTCCCCATAACTTTTGTTTGCCTACCTTTTCTACATTCGATGGCTCCAGAGATCCAACGGCCCACATTGGCTATTATCGGCTAGACCATGGCGCTTTCGAGTAATTCCGACGAAATTTTATGCAGGATTTTTGGTTCATCTTTAACCGGAGCAGCACAAAAGTGGTTTTCGAACCTCCCCTCTGGAAGGATCGTAAACTTTGATGAATTGGCGTGCAAATTCATAGGGCGATTCCAGAGTGGAATACAGGTCAAGAAAATGGAAGAAACCTTGTTTACTGTCAGACAAGGAAAAAGCGAATCGGTCAGAGAGTTTCTGAAAAGATTCAACAAAGTAACGATGGAGATAGAAAATTTGGATGAGCAAGTAGCCAAAACTGCTCTATTCACTGGACTCACTAACCGGAAACTCCTGGAGTTATTACTATAGGATATGCCTGCAACTTATGCTGAGTTGGTACAGAGATGCCAGAAGCAGGCCGAAGTCATGGAGATCCTAGATGCGCGCCAAGGAGATAACAAAGTCTCCAATAAGGAATGGATGGCTCTGACCGCGTAGCGAAGCCAAAGAAAATGTCCGTGATCGGGTTGGAAAATCTCAGGCTTGGCGCCAGAGGTCTCCCGGTAAAAGTGAATATACTCCATTGAATGTTCCTCAAGCCGATATTCTAAATATCATCAAAAGGAAAAATATTTTGAAGTGGCCACCTAAAATTCTTTTGAAAGCTGGGGAGCAGTAGGATCGAGAAAAATATTGCTGATTCCACAAGGACTATGATCATTATACAAATGACTGTCGTCATCTAAAAGCATATATTGAGAGATTAATATCTTAGGGACACTTGTCCAATTTTGTTAGCAGAAGGAGGGAGGAGCCACGTGAGCCACGCGTGGCTGCTCCTAAAAGGGATCGTTCGGTTAGTTCAGAACGATCAAGGGAGGCTCCGAAGTCTAAAAAGGGCAAGGAGGTGACTGAAGGTACTCGGTCACCTATCCTTGCCATTTTCGGAGGACCAGAGCCCGAATCACTCCGCAGTTTGAAGACAAAATCCAAATTTGTCGGAACCGGAGAGACGCAGAAGCGAAAGAAGATGAATGGTGAAGATTCTATCACCTTTGGCGAGGAGGATGAAAGAGGTGTTTGTTTACCTCATGATGACGCCATGGTCATCAAGGTAGAGATTGCACGTCGGGAAGTGCATAGAGTTTTGGTTGATACAGGGTCTGCAGCTGACCTGATTTCTTATGAAGTGTATCAAAAACTGAAGGTGGATGAGGACTTGATGGAGCCTTCATCCACACATCTATATGGTTTTGCAGGGTCGTGTGCGGTGGCGGAAGGATCTGTCCAGTTGGACTTATCTATTGGAAGTTTTCCTAAGGAAACAACCTTCCGAATCAATTTTTTGGTGGTTTGGGAGCTGCCAGCTTACAATGTTATCCTCGGGCGACCATCTTTATCCAAGATAGGTGCTATTGTTTCGACAAAACACCTAAAGATAAAATTCCCGACTGATATGGGAATTGGTCAAATTTCCTCTGACCAGAGGATCTCTCGGCAATGTTACGTTGCCTATTTAAAAGACAAGGAGGGCCCGAGGAAGGTGACTGCCCTACCTATAGAAGTTCGAGACGATTGAGAAGAAGCAGAGATGCAAAGGCCTGAACCAGTGGAGAAGCTGGAGCAAATCCAACTGTGTACCGAAGATAAGAAGAAGATTACTTATATCGGGTCTGAACAACTGGAGAAATTCAAAGATGAGTTGAAGTTATTTCTTCAACAGAATAAAGACATATTTGCATGGTCTGCTGAAGACATGCCAGGAATCGATCGGGCTGTCGCAGAGCATAAACTATGGATAGATCCAAAGGTGAAACCAGTGATACAGAAAAGGAGAAATTTCTCCATTGAAAAGTATGAAGCCGTTCGGGGCGATGTTGAAAAACTGAAGAATTCTGGTTTCATAGAACCAATTGAATGCCCAACCTGGTTAGCTATCGTGGTAATGGTAAAAAAGGCGAATGGGAAGTGGAAAATGTGTACAGATTACACATATCTCAACAAAGCTTGCCCTAAAGATTGCTATCCATTGCCTCGGATTGACCTCTTGATAGATGCGACTGCAGGATATGAAACTCTAAGTTTCATGGATGCCTACTCAGGGTATAATCAGATCCTTATGAATAAGGAAGATGAGAAGTTTACGGCTTTCATGACTGATCGCGAAAGCTACTACTATAAAGTCATGCCATTTGGCCTGAAGAACGCAGGAGCAACATATCAGAGGGTCGTCAACAAGATTTTTAAAGATCTGATAGGAAAGAATGTTGAAGCTTATGTTAACGACATGCTAGTGAAGAGCTTTACAAAAGAAAATCATATTGCAGATTTGACTGAGGTGTTCTCAGTACTGCGAAAATATCAAATGAAGCTGAATCCAGAAAAGTGCACCTTTGGAGTTTCCTCGGGCAAATTTTTGGGTTTCATGGTGTCACAGAGAGGTATTGAGGCTAATCCTGCCAAAATACAGGCCTCGATTGATATGGAAGCTCCCAAAACTGTTCGTGATGTGCAGTGTTTAACAGGGAGAGTTGCCGCTTTGAATTGATTCATCTCCAAGTCTGGAGAAAAGTGTTTGCCATTCTTCAAGGCACTCAAAGATTTGAGGGGCAACAAGGAGGCAAAGTGGACCGAAGAATGCCAGAAAGCTTTCGAGGAGTTAAAAGAAGCACTCGGACAACCGCCGATCTTGTCCCGACCAACAAAGGGGGAAATATTACAGCTATATCTAGCGACGTCCCTTTCAGCGGTCAGTGCAGTACTTGTTCGTGAGAAAGATAAAAAACAGTGGCCGATTTACTATGTGAGCCACGTATTGCTAGATGCGGAGACACGATATTCGCAGATTGAGAAGCAGGCTCTGGCTCTCATGATGGCCGCCAGGAAGCTAAGACCATACTTTCAGGCTCATTCAATTGATGTATTTACAACTTTTCCTCTCAGTAAAGTTCTTAATAAACCTGATTTATCTGGAAGGATGGTGTCCTGGTCAGTTGAACTCAGCGAGTTCCAAGTGAGCTTTAAGCCCAGAACGACAATCAAGGCTCAGGCGCTAGCCGATTTTGTAGTAGAAACTACTGCACCAGTGGAGTCCACCATTAAGGATCCCATTATACCAACCACTTGGGAGGTATATGTGAATGGTTCGAGTAATAAAGATGGAGCAGGAGTTGGAATTCTATTGAAAAGTCTAGCAAGCTTTATTATTCGATATGCTTTGAGATTTGCATTTGAAGTAAGTAATAACGAAGCAGAATATGAGGCTCTGATAGTTGGACTTCGGTTGTCAAAAGCATTATCTATCACAGATGTTACTATTTATAGTGACTCTCAACTTATAGTCAACCAAATTCAAGGGGAGTACGGTACTAAAGAACCACGCTTGCAGAAATATCAAGAGATAGTGCAGGCATTTCAAAACCAATTTCGGAATTTGAAGATATCTCAGATTTCGAGGAATGAAAATTCAGTGGCAGATGAACTATCCCGACTAGCCAATGCCAAAGAAAAGAATCTAGACCCTTCGGTCTATATTGAAGAGATAACATTTCCAAGTTATCATGAGAAAGAAATTTCTTATATTGAAGCAGAGCGTTGCTGGATGGATCCGATAATTGAGTATCTAAGAGATGACAAATTACCTAAGGATCCGAAAGAGGCAAGGTTGATCAAGATACGATCTGCGAGATTTGTCATTCAGAATGGGAGACTATACAAAAGGTCTTATTCTGGACCCCTTATGAGATGTATAGGCCCCGAAGGAGCAAAGTCAGCTTTGGCTGAGGTTCATGAAGGAATTTGTGGGGCTCACATGGGTGGACGAGTCCTGACCCACAAAATTCTAAGACTTGGGTTATATTGGCCTAAGATCCAAGAGGATGCTATGGAGTATGTTCGTTGATGTGGCAACTGTCAAATTCATGCTACAGTATCGAAGCGCCGGCGGAAACCATGACTTCAATTCTAGATCCCATTCCCTTTGCGATGTGGGGAATTGATATCATGGGCAAATTCACCAAGGCGTTAGGCGGACGGGATATCTGATAGTAGCAATTGATTACTTCACGAAATGTAGCATATTCAAGACATGAAGACAGAGTTCTTCATCATTCATAGGACGTCCCACAACAGCCAATTGATTAGAAATATTTTTTTAATGTGAAGCAGGTAATCATGAATGCTACTATTACCTCTTCGAATATTTTGGATTTGAAGGTGAAGTTGCATTATGTGAGCGGAAGAGCAAGTTGAGTAGATTTGCTCAAGCTTGGACTAGACTTCTTTAGAGGTGGAGCAATCAATAACTTGCGCATGAATTGGTTCAATAAGGGTAGCAATGATCTAGCACATCAACAGTTGATCCCAGGGGTGGAACCAGGATTTAATATTTGGGGGGGGGGGGGAAGAATGGAAGTCCAAATTGGGGAAGCACCAATGGTTTTTCGCCACACATATTGTGTGGGCCCTTATAAGACCCACGGGGGTCCCACCTATGACTTATTTTATTATATTAAGGAATAGACCTGCATATATTTTGTGGGGCCCACACATATTTGACAAAAATAGGTAAATTATTGATAATGATGTTTTTTTTTTCAACAAGATATAAGTACAAAAAAAAACACATGACTTCAACCCTAAAAATTCAGATGCAAACCAATTTCTTTTTTTTTTTTAAAGCTAAGAAATGCAAACCAATGGTAGTTAGTTGCCTTTTGCCTTACTAACTATAAACATTTTATTCACAATGTAAAATCAAATAACATAAATTGCAAAAGAAATAAAGAAACAAAGAATACAAAATCAAATAAAGAATACCAAAAAAATGAGAAAAAGAGAAACAATAAATAAATTGAGAAAGATAAAGAGTACCTAATAGTGGGGAAGATTTTTTCCCAAATTTTCCTTAACACACGCTTATAGAAAGGGAAGAATAAATAGGACGAAAGAAACGGAAGAGAATAAATAGGAAGAAAAGAGGAGAGAGGAGAGAGGAGAGAGGAGATATGAGATAATAAATAGGGATTGAGGAGTTAGTTTCTAATTTGAAATGACATTTTGAATATCTAATAAGATTTTTTTCTTTCAAAAATTTCCTTTGACCCACGTTTATAGAAAGAGAAGAGAATAAATAGGAAGAAAAGATGTGAGAGAGAAGAGAGGGGAGAATAAATAGTGATTGAAGAGTTAGTTTTTAACTAGGGATGACATTTATACTCATTATTTTACCTTTAAAATTTGTTCTCAATATTGGGGAGGGGTGGGGGGCAAATAGTGATATTTTAGATGTGAGAAGAGAAAAAAGTGGAAAAATGAAGGAAAATAATATAAAAATAAAAAATTCAAGAAATTATAAAAAAATTGAAAAATCCCGGGGGTGGGGGGGCATGGCCCCCTTGGTCCCTTAGTGGGTGCGCCCCTGGTTTCCTGACGGTTCCACTTTTGATAGTCAGGATTTGGTAGAAAGATTGCAGCATCATCTTTATCGGGAATGGCAGCGGGTGGGCAAATAGAAGATCCATCAACAATCTCAAATAGTTCTTATGTCTTCAGAAGAGGAACAATATGAAATCTCCATAACAAATAATTCGTCTCATTAAACTTTGTTGAGAGGAAGCCATTGAGGGAGGGAAATGAATGGGTGGAAACCTGGAGCTTTGATGCCAAAAGCCATGAGTTAGGGTTAGAGAGACAAGTTTTAGGTGATGGAAAGAGAGACAAAACGTGGGAGAGAGAGCAAGGAACATGGGGGGGGGGGGGGGGGGGAGAGAGGGAGAGAGGGAGAGAGAGTGAGAGAGTTTGTTTTATGTGGTTCGGTTGATCTCTATAACCTACGTCCACAAGAATGTGATTTGCTCCCTTGAGATTGACTATAGTACAGATTACATATTTATAGTTACAAGAGTCATGCTCAACATTAATCTTTGACTCTTAACTCTAGAGTTTGAATTACTCAAGTTATCTATTTGTGTTTGGTATGAACTGTGTCTCTTGTGTGTTTGAGTGCAATTAGGTCTTAGTCTGATCCACTTGTGAATAAGTTGTAATCTGCTGGAGTCTCTTGAGTAGTTGAGTTTGAGTTTGGTTCTTGAAGTCTTGCACGTATGGAAGTAGTTGAGTTTGACTGGAGTTCTTGAAGCCTTGTACGCATGGAGTAGTGGTGGCTAGGGCAACCCTAGATTCGGCTATGGTTGCCTGTGATTTTCTTGTTTTGCCCTCAGGCTGTGAAATACCATTATTATCTTTAAAAAATGTTCACCCATAAGTTTACAATTATGGGTTGATATTTCTTGGTAAAATTTGGCCATGGTTGTAGTATCACATGATCAATCAAAAGCTTAAGAAAGTAGTTGATTTGTTCACTAATCACTTTGACTATGTTTCAACAAACATTTGGAATAATCAGTTGATCCAATATATCACTATATCATATTGAGGACTCCATCTAAAGTCTTCCATTATAAAGTCCTTTAGCACAAGAAGTTCTGCTCTTCCCTCTTTTTGTTACAATAATAAAATTCTAAGATTGAACACCCTCTGTATTCTTAATGTGTATACCTACTGCAACACCCTCTATATTCTGAATGTATATATACCTACTATAAATTTGTTAATTGTGGGTGTTCAAAACTAAGAAAAAGAGCTCTGGAATTAGCACTCATTGGTCAAAAGTTTCGGGATCGAAGGCATAGAGACTTGGGCTGGATTCTAGGGTCTTAGGCTCAAAAGGTGACATGAATGAAAGCTTAATGGAGCCTGCCTAGGGTAAGCCTTACCTTTTCATTTTTTCTAAATTTTGTCTAGGTCTGTCTTCCTTTCTCTTTGGTAGTATTCTTTCTATGTCTTAGACTCTGAGCCAAAGGCAACATGATTAAAGTACCGAAAATTTCCCTCAACGTTTCAATTAGGTACTTGACTCTTGATCACTCATATATGAGTAGGCTGTTATCAGATTTTCCAAATTGGGATTGTTCATAAATATGAAAAGACTCTCGATCACTCATGTATGAGTAAACTATTAACAGGTTTTCCAAATTGGGACTGTTCATAAATATGGACATGTGTATATGTATACACATTATCATTTATAGAGTTGGCATATGAACATGAATTGAAGCGAAGTCACCTCCAAAATTGAATGGAACCAAGGCAGTATTATCGTCACGGCAGGACCTAACATTGGAATAAGGATTGTAAGTCTATGGTGCTGCAATTAATGATTTAACTACAATAGTTTCGGCATAAATTCAAAAGAGAAAACCTGATCTACATAAACCTCTAAGTTCAAATATGAAATAGTATCATTCTATTCAATATTGACTTTATATATTTTTTTCTCATCTTGATTCCTTTTTTTGGTAGGAAAGAGTTTAATTTATTTAAAGGAGAAACTCTATTACAACCTAGTCCTAGAATATTAAACAATAAAACCCTGATAAGAGGAGGGCGTGGAGTATTGATAGTTAAGAAGGCCTCTTGGGTGAGAGCACTATCCTTGGCTAGAGTAGCTGCCACCATGTTAGCCTTGCGAAGAACATGCCTGAAGGAGAAAGTCTCGAATGACATCGAGAGATGTAAGATGTCTGCTATAATTGGTATATCTTCCAGGGTGCTTCAGAGAGGTGATTTTTTAGGATACAAATGAGAGCTTGGTTGTTAGACTCTACCTTGATCTTCAACAGTTTAAAATCAATAGCCCAGATCTAAGCTTGTCATATTTCCAAAGCTTCTACAGTGAGGATGTCCTATGCTTCAATTCCCCGTCCAACGCAGAAGAGCATACGACCCTAGTGATCTCTCGCAATACCTCCATAGTCCGCAACCCCTTGTTCTTTAAAGAGGGACCCATCGATATTCAATTTTGTAAGGGAAGGAATAGGAGCCACCCATTTGATGAGATTGCAAATGTTTTTAGTTTGCACTTTCTTGGGTTGCTGACAATAGAATTGAAGACCTTTCCAAATTTGAAGATTTACCTGAGAAGGAGAGGGGATGTCGTTTGACTCGAATTGGCTGGTGTAGGCTTTCCAAAATGACCATAATACAGTTAAATTTGTAATTACTAGCTCAGGAGCCATTCCATCATGCCATTTATTGACCAGCTGTATTACTTTCTCCACCAAGGACCCACATGAAGCCATGAAGGGGAAGTGTAGAGTATCCAAAATAGAATTTGCAAGTGGGCACTAGACGAAGATATGATCAGGTGTCGTTTCCTCCTCCCCACAGTGTAGCAAATATTGGATCAAGAGCATCCACATTGTATTAATAATGAAGCAGTTGGCAGCTTGTGTATTAAGACCTTCCAGAGAAAATGGGTGGCTCTTGGGTGTAGGGGCAGTTGCCAGAATTTTTTCCAAATGGTAGCTGGTGTAGCCAACCAGATGAGGAACTTATGGCTAGCCTATATGCTGATCTAATTGAGAACCTTCCAAAATTTGTCCAATAACAGATTAACCGGTCATGCTGTGTTGAAATTGGTAAAGGTATTGCAAGAATCCTTTTGACCATATCTGGTGGCCACCACTATTGCAAAGTATTTCTGTTCCATGAGTGATTGTGGGGATCAATGAATTGTGCCACTTTTGTTGGAGCAAGCGTAGCTAGAGGATAACAGCCTAAGTTTGAAGTTGTATTTGGAATCCAGCTGTCTGTCCAAGGACTGATTTCTTGACCATCTCCAACTTGCCATATGATTCCTTTTTTGATTGAATCCCTACCCATCATCATTGATTACCATCCCCAAGAATCAGGAGTAACAAGGGGAAACATCCAAAAAGGAGCAATTGCGGCAGTATTTCTTCAACATCAATCACCCCCACAATAATTGTGGATTTTGAAGTAATTCCCATGGCTTCCAAGATAAATGGGCTAGGGTAAAAGAATAAAGATTGCAGAAGTTTAAGCCACCTTCAAATTTTGGAGAGCAAATAGAACACTAGTCTATGGTGTGTACTTGTTGCTTGTCTCCATTGGACCAAAAGAATGTTTTCATTTTCTTTTCTCCAATGTCTATTATAGAAATCGGCAGACAAAAACAAGACATAAAATGTGAGGGCAAAGCTACTCGAATGGACTGAATTAAGACTGCCTTTCTAGGAGATGCCAGATATTTGGATTTCCACCCCTGTAATTATTAACTCGTTCAAGGAGTGTAGTGCAATGTTTGTGTTCATTTTATCTGGAAAGAGAGGAATACCAAATAAATATCTTCCATAGTCATCGGGGAGATGTGGAACTGTGATGTCAACTCTCTTTTCATCGCAGTAGAGGTGTTCGGGCTATAATGAGCTCATGTTTTTCTCACATTCAATTCCTAGCCAAAAAGATCACAATATTGTTGGATTACCTGTGCAAAAGTGTTAGCTTCCTTTCTTGAGGATTGACCAAACAAAATGATTCATCTGCAAAAGCGAGATGTGAGAGTCTTTCGCCGCCTCTACTTCATTGAATACCTTTTATTTTCTTATTCTGAACTTGCAACTCCAAGTGAGAAGTCAATAGCTCGGCACACAACACAAACAGATAAGACAAAAGTGGATCACCTTGCCTTAACCCCTAGAAGGCTGTATAGAAGTAGGGGATCCATTGACGAGCGGAATGTAGGTGACAGTGGTGACATAGAACATGACCCATTGTACCCATTTATCTGGGAATCCGTATGCCTACAGAGCCTTTTTGAGGAAGCTTCACTCTAATTAGTCATACGCCTTACTCATATCCAATTTAACTGACATAATACCATTTTCCCTTTGTTTGTGTCCATGGACCTTGTTCATAAGTTCATGAGCTATTAAAATATTGTCTTGAATATGTCTTCCCTTAACAAAACCATTTTTTTGAAAGGAAATTAATTTGGGAGAATCTTCTTCAGATGAGGGATCAAGATTCTGGAGATAATTTTGTGACTCATGTTACACAGACTAATAGGTTTGAAATCTCCTATTTATTCAGGCGAATCTACTTTCGGAATTAGGGCTAAGAAAGTAGAATTATGAGATTTAGAGAATGTACCTGTGTCAAAGAACTGATAGACCATGGCTTGCACATCATATTTAATCTCCTCCCACCCTTTTTGATGAAATCTGGGAAGCTATCTGGACCTGGTGAGTTTAGTCCATTAGCACTGAAGACTGCTAATTTAATCTCCTCATTATTGATAGGACGTAGCAGCCATTGCTGGTCGGAATAAAAAAGACTGTTCTTGATTGGGTTAAAATATTCAGCCTGTTTCTTGGAGAAGATGAAGAGTATAGATTTTGCAAAAGCGTGACAAAAGCATTCGCAATGTCTGGTTGTTCAGTGAAGTGTAGTCCATTCTGTTTTATGACTCTGATTCTATTTCGTGCACAACGCACCAAAGTGCTTTGGTGAAATAATCAAGTGTTCCTATTTCCTTGAAGTTTCCATTTGAGGCAAGCTTCTTGCTACCATTTATCTGCTTGCTATTTGAGAACCAACTTCAATTTTGCCACAAGATGGCTTTCTTCCATGTACTACTGCTCTGATCTGTGGTCAGGGGATACTTGCTCATGGAGGAAAATCACATTTCTGAGTTCTTTTTCTCTGGAGTAAAGGTTCTTCGCTGTTGTTTATTCTAGTGCCTTAAGTTTCTGGAGAGAATGTCAAGTTTTTTTGCCCAAGAGAAAGAAGGGGATCCCCTTATAGTAGAAAGCCAGCAATGATGTAAAAGATTTGCATAGTCACTATCATACTATTTAATTTTACATCCAAACAAATTCTCAAAGAACTTCTTGAATTTGTCAAAGACACCGAGAAATTTAGATTTAAGAGTCAGAGGACATATCCAAAAAACTTACTGAAAGCGTCAATAAAAATCATATTATATATAACCTTCAACCAAAACTATGGTTGAAGGACCCAAGCATCCGAATAAGTTAGGTCCAATGGATGCTTAAAAACTATAGTTGAAAGATCAAAGGGAAGTTTATGACTTTTCCCTTGTTGATGAGTACAAACTGAAAAATCCTTCATTTTAATAAATGGTAACATAAAATCAAATAGAAAATTTTGAATAACTATAAAACTAGGGTGTCCCATTTTTGAATCATTGTGAAAGAGAAGGCTTTTTTTCCAAGGAAAGCTTGCGCATGAGGCTCTTGCCTAGACATTCAACTGGTAAAAGCCATTACTGTTCATGCCTTGTAGAAGACACTTCCCATTGATGCGATCCTTCACATAACAGATGTCAAGATGAAATTCAAAAACAACATTACTATCTCTAGTAAATTGTGAAACTGAAAGCAAATTCTTCTTAATAGTACATACATGTAGAACATTCTGAATAATCAATGAACTAGATTCAGAGAGTGCAACATTGCCAATGTGTGCAATACGTAAAGATGCGCCATTACCTATCATAACTTGATCACCACCTTGATATGGTTGTGTTGCATGAAGAGAATCAAACTTAAAAGTCATGTGATGTGTTGCACCCAAAGCAGGTTCCAAGCCGAATCCAAATCTATAGAAGGGGCATACGTGAAAATTTTTGCTTTATTGGAGTGATTAGAGCCACTCCGGAAAGCATTATTGAATATTTGACAATAGTCCAATCCCTTATGACCTCATGACCTCTTCGATTACAACTTTGGCAAAACTCAGGATGAGACGTTGGATATGCATGATTGGGATTAGAGAATCCTTGATTAGGGCTATGATAGGTGGAGTGATTATATCTATTTTGTAAGGGGCATCCTCTACTAGATCTTCCATGGCCATTAGGTCGGCCTCTACTGGCATTGAATCGAGGCCAAATTGTTCTAGGGGCAGCAGGATGAGTGCCAACAGCCATATTTGCTGTGGGTTGTAAATCAACAGCAACAGCGGGAGTTTCATGTTTCATTCTAGTTTCCTGAATTAGTAATATGCCACTTAACTCACTAAAAGGGAAAAGATTTTCACAGGTAGAGACAGAGATAACAAAGGCAGCATAGTCAAGGCCAAGACCATTTGAAGCATATAAACAGAGATCCTCCTCCGTGGCACTCTTGCCTATAGCAGCTAATTGGTCAGCAGTAGTTTTAATTTTAAGAAGGTTATCATGGACTGTGTTACCTCCCTTTTTAATACTTTGAACATGGAGGCAGAGTTGAAGAACTGTGTTGCTGAAAAGTGGAGTAAAGATTTTCCAGAAGATCCCATATGGCCTTCGCATTGGTGGAGCCGATTACTTGAGCAAGCACATTCTCAGTCAAGGAAGCAAGGAGTCAGCACGTAAGAAGCTAGTCTTCATGAATCCAATGATCATATTTAGGGTTTGGGAGTTGCTTATAGGGATTGGAGGGAATAATGGAAGGTGGGCATGGATCGGTCCCATCAATGATCCCATAGAGGCTGTATGTCCTTAGCAAAGGAACATTCTGATTCTTCCACATCAGATAATTGCTCTCATTTAGTTTAATAGAGAGGAAACTATTGAGGGAGGGAAACGAAATGGGTGGGAGACCGACCTGAGCTTCTGATGCCATGTTAAGAATTGTTATTTTATGTAGAGACAAGAAGGAGAAGAGAGATTGAAGACAGGTTTTTGACGTGGTTCGGTTGTAATTGTAATTGCAGGAGGTGATTAATCTATGAGATATTACCAATTGAAGCAAGAAGGAGACAAAGAATGATGACGCAGTTCGGTCTAGTGGACTTACATTTCCGGGACTCAGGTAAGGAGTCCAATCTAATATGGAATTCAAAACTTACAGATACAGAGGGAATCGAAACACAAACAGGTAATCAGAAGAGAACCAAATATGATGCCTTCGTTGTAGCCTTCATACGCCCTAGGCCTCTTGCAGCGGCAGTCTCTACTCATCAAGAATAACCGAAACAAAGAAGACCGAAATAGGGAAATACAAGAGTAATCAAACCCTAATCTATTGCTCTTCCATTTACCATTGAGAGCTCTCCGATGTCGCCGGCAGCAGCTTTGATCATCATCTTCTCCAAGAGCAAGACTAAAATCGAAGGATCAAAAGAAGAATCGCCAGAGCTCTCACGCGAGATAGAAGGCCCAAAATCTGATTTTCGTGTGATGCAATTACCCTAACCCACCTGAGCCAAACCATAAAAACATATAGGTTGAACCAAATACTGGTTCAAATACATGACTCAGCCCTAAACCGAACCGGTTCATACAGATTACCCTTACAGATCTCCCCTTTAATCTGTAAGCATAAATACCCATAAAAGACTGGACTTCAACAGTCATCGTCCAAGTGTACCTGCAAGACAAAAGAAAAGAACAACAAATACAAGACAAATACAAATATGCAAATATCTAAACATGTGCAACTAACCATGCAACAACAACACATCCTAGCAGGCACACCATGCATCAAATGCAACAGGTAGAGACGCCCTAAACCACAACTCAGGATGTTCACAACTCACCCAAACAAACATGGAGAGTAAACATGCACAAACCAAGCATTTATTTCATAACAAAGACAAGAAAACAAGAGCTGGAAAAAATTGGGCAGCATCTCTCCTAAAAATGCAACATATGCAAAACCTGATAAAACACACAAGACATACCTGGACATCATCATACCAAAGATAACTGGAAAAAAAAACATAAAGATTACACTCTCACAAGATGTACTAAACCACCACATATAGTCTTACTTATGCCAAACAAAGCATAATAAATCTATAATTTAAACAAGTAAGACTTTAAACAAAAACAAGTGTAAACTTCAAAGAAATCCATGGTGATACCCAAAAACAACCTAGGTTAATAGAACCTCACAACCATCAACAGATGAACAACATGGATCCAAACAAATTAATATTGTCAAAACAGCCCATGAATCTACACAAATGCTTACAATATAAGTCAAGTCAAGTCTATAACATATCACATGATACATAAAAAGAACTTAACAACTAGAGAAGAGAAATATAAACAATTCAAATATATAAAACATGACAATGATCAAAGAATATTTAACACATGACCAGCTAAAGAAATTTTAACTGAATAGTATTCAACAGGTTAAATTTCTAATGATCCTTGTCAAGAAATAAACTCCGACAAATAAGCATAAATCTCTCTCCCTCTCTCCGAACTGGTGAGATATCGCCTGAAACCAGAAATTCCGTCCATCAAAACTTCCATTATTACCGGTAATCTCAGATCTGCAATCACAGATAAAATAGAATAAAAACCCTTCTAATGATCTAAGCTTCCATTATTATCCACGAATCCACCATCAAACCCCTAAACATCACGGATAAGGGAAGAAAAAGGGAAGAAAATTGAAGAAGAAGCCCTACGAAGATTGCCCTCGGTTTGCAACTGTGTTCTGCAGATTGATAAAACCGGAAACCACCAAACGAGGGAAGAAAAAGGGAAGAAAAACTGAAGAAGAAGAAGCCCTACGAAGATCACCCCTCAGTCTACAACTGTGTTCTGCACTTCTGCTGATGAAATCGGAAACCACCAACCCTTCGTAATGCTTTTTTTTTGTAAATTTGTTACTTTTGAATTCCATTTCAAGTCCATTAAAGTATGTGTTACTGTGTTAATGTCAGACCGACTCACACACGTCAATAGCTAGCTTTGTTTTGTAATTTAATTTATTATATTTGATTTGCTATTCAAGTCCATTAAATGCATTTCACATGATGGGTGTCAGTGTCATACGTAAATCACTAATTGCTTTTAAATTTTGTTTTTTTCACTTCACACTTACCCATGTTGCAGGTTTCCTTAATTACACTTTTTCTATTTCACGCATCCCAGAATTTGTTGTGTTTTCCAAATATCGGCAAAATCTTGGCAAGATTTCGCCGGTTCGCCTGATTCGCCAGGTAGCGAACTAGCGATCTCGTCCGAGATTTCGTTCAATGATCAAGACTTCTCACACAGTAAAGCATATCTTAACCAATATTAATAGAAAACCAGGCACAAAACATGTTGTCTCAGACAGATTTATTAAATAAACAACTTCCTGACCTCCACTAGAAGAAGGCATATCACAGTTAGACATCTCATTTTCTTTCAATTTTCTTTTGTATGCAAAGCAATGTTTCTTAATGTGACCCGTTCTCTTACAGAAATAACATCTCCTGGTGCTAGAATCAGATCTATTATCCCCATTGTTATCCTTATTGCTATTAGCATTATTGTCATTATCCTTACCCTTACCCCTGGGTTTTCCCTAATTGGAAAAGCCCTTGCCCTTGACAAACAAATTTTCCCCAGGTCCGTTAGCCTTACCGGGAAGCCAATAACTCTGACTCCCTATTCTTTAAAGCATCAATACATTGGTCAAGGGTAATGTTTTGACAAGCATATTTAATGGAATTCTTAACAACAAGATAATCATTATGCAAGGAATTTAACAAGATAATAGACAAGTCTTGGTCATCTAATTTGCTCTTCTCCCCATTACTGGCCAAGTCTTGAACTAATTTCTTAAACACATCTAGATTTTTATCTAGATTGATAGCAGGATCCATTTTAAAACCATACAATCTTTATTTTAAATAAATCCTGTTACCTAATTTCTTTTTCTGATAAATATGTTGAAGTTTAGTCCACACTTTGATAGGGGTGTTATCCTCTTCATCTAAGCACCTAATGACACTATTAGTGATGTTCCAGAGCATGCAACCAATTGCATTCTCCATCACCTCAGTCCTCAACACAGGGTCTATGCTTTCAAAGAAAGCATCAGGATCATCTATTGCCCTAAGGAGTCTTTGTTGGGCCATGAGAGCTCTTATCTTCCTCTTCCATATTCTAAAATCCCCATTCCCATCAAATTTCTCTATGTCTACCCTGGAAATCCCCATTGGAACTCCCAAATCTAGGTACTTAGGGTTTTCATCCATACCTACAGCTCTACTAGAGCTAGTGGTAACCACATTGGGAGGAGAATCCTCTCCAGGTAGACTCAGCCCCTTACTAAACTCCACTTTTAAGCCGGTAAACCTCACATATCAATATATACAAGAAATAATTTAAGAATATTGATATGAAAAATTCTAAAAAATATAATAATAAAAAATTAATCAACCACAATCTATTTGCTAATCATATACAGCTTACATCAACATTAAACTATGCAATTGTTAACATAAATAGCCAATATAAATCAAATAAAGTGCCAGGTTAACAAAATGAATATAATAATGCAGACTTGTATCAATTTCTAGCAAAAAACTATAACAAGTGATTAATTAAACAATTAATATAATCAGAATTCAATCTCATATAGGTTATCACAATTACAGAATCAAAACAGGGTTAACCAAATTAGAATCAAATAAAACAATCTGTAGACAACAGTAGCAGTAGCCAAATCTTATATATATATATATATATATATATATATATATATATATATATAAATTTAGTAATCTAATATGATGCCTTCATCGCAGCCTTCATATGCCCTAGGCCTTTTGCAGCGGCAGTCTCTACTCATCAAGAATGATCGCCGGCCAAGAATAACCGAAACAGAGAAGAACAGAACAGAGAAATACAAGAGTAATCAAACACTAATTTATTGCTCATCCATCTACCATTGAGAGCTATCCAATGTCGCTGGCAGCAGCTATGATCATCATCTTCTCCAAGAACATGACTGAAATCGAATGATCAAAAGAAGAATCGCCAGAGCTCTCACATGAGACAGAAGCCCCAAAATCTGATTTTCGTGTGATGCAATTACCCTAACCCAGCTGGGCCAAACCATAAAAACATATAGCCTGAACCAAATACTGGTTCAAATACATGGCTCAACCCTGAACAGAACCGGTTCATAAAGATTACCCTTACAGTAATGAACAACCTACGTCCATGATGGTAAAGGAGTGTTGTGTTTCTAAACTATTCAAGAGTGATAAGTACATAATATTTATTGAGATGCTTTTGAGTTTCCTACATTGTCACAACTCTGTGCACCTAAGCTGCCTTGGAGAAGGATCTCTGAGAAAGTCGATTGATGAGAAGGTTTACACTAGATCAAATTCTGATATTTAAGACAAGACTTTCCATATTGGTTGGAGTCATTTCGATGTTCAACTGAATTTCTTTTGGGTGTTCCGAATGAAGTAGAAGATCTCAAGTTGGACTCTTTCGAATTACCTTGAAGTGTTGTGCATGAAATAGAAGAACTCAAACTAGACTCCTTTGACAAGCTGCATGTATGAGTTTTTGTGGGACTCGATTAGGGTTGCTTACGAGGATGAAGAAGGAAATTAAAAAAGGGGGCAGGGAATTGGGGTACCCAGGTTGCATGAATGGAGTTAAGATCATTTTCATATATAAAAATGTTTGGGAGACTCTAGAAACCAATCACACAGAATCCATCATGGTTCACAGCTGAGTAGATTTTACTTGGAACATACTTGGTTCCAAATGACACTCCAAGGAGGAGAGGTTGGGTACCTAAAACTGTCTCAAGTCCTCATATGTGTTATCTTTCTTGGATAGTTCTGCAAACTCACTCAAATTCCTTACCCCCAAGAAAAAAAATCACTCAAATTCAAATGAGTGTGTATTAGTTTATTAGAACTGTAATTGGCTTATTTTGTAAGAACAAACTACATTTTGTCCATTCTAGTAATTTTCTTATTTTTTTCTTGCATATATGTGAAATGACATGGTTTACTAATATTGAACAAAAGTTGATTGACAAATTTGAAAATGAAGAAAAACTGAGATTACAAATCATAAAAAGAATTCATACATTATTTATTTCTTAGGATGGTTTCGTCCATTCTTTTTCTTTGGTTAAACTTCCATGGAAGACATGTCCAGTAAGTCCATATCAAGTGTTGGCACCCAATAATTGAATCTTCTCTTAAATGTTTGCTTAAAAGTTGAGACTCAAAGTTGAATTCTGAATTAAAATTGCAGACAGCCCTGATCTTTGTTCATTTTATTTTTCTTTTCAGATAGACAACTATGTGGTGTGTGCAATCCAATACAAGGGTTTCTCATTCGACTTTTCTGAAGACGAAGAATTGTTCACTGATTACTCATCTAAAGGAGAATTGTCAGAGTAACTAGTTATCTTAAAAAAAGATATCCTAATGAACTTTATCAGAAAAACTGCTATGCTGTCATTATAATTGGGAATTATATATGAGACTCCTATGTATCTGCTTTCCTGTTTATGCATCTTCATTCATAGTTCATTTTATTTTTATTTTGGGGGTGAGGTTGGAGTTTAAGGAAGTGAAAGCTTGTTCGTAAAAATTTGGTTGTGAGCATGATTCTACTAGCTCTTATTGTGTGCGTCATTAACTCAGGAATTATTTCCTTTTGCTTTGGGATCACAAATACCTTTTTGGGTATTGATGGTATTTATTAGCCTAGAAAAAGCTTATGATAGAGTTTTTAGAGAATTACTTTTGCAAGTACTAGATAAGTAAATATGCGGGCATAGTTAAGGATATATATAATGGTTCAGTGATAAGTGTAAGAACAGTGGGGGAACAATATAATGAATTCCTAGTTACAGTTGGGCTCACTACAAGAAAAGAGGCTTACAAAGGCATTTTGTAACGCCTCGGTAAGCCTAAAATGCTTCCGTAGACTGTTCTTGGCGTTTGTTAAACACTGCAAAAAATGCCGGAAACAGCTTATCATATTGCAACCGCGGCACAAAAAATAAATGCCGGAGATGGTAACTTCCATTATATATCTTTACATTGCCAGCATTTTTTACAAACACCTTTATATCTCCTTTACATTGTGGGCATTTTCTAGAAACATTGCCATATATTGTATTGCCGGCGTTTTTAGAAAACACCATCATATAATGTATTGGTTCACTCCGTTAATGTGTTTTTTCGTGGCATTTTCAAAACGCTGCCATTAAATTTTGAATTTATATTATCAGCAGCACTTCTTAAGTGCCAACCATCTCCCTTTGGATTATCTAATAAAGGAAAGATCATTATAATTAGTCATTTCCCTCCATCCAATCAAAGAAACAAGTGATAGTTTCTAGGATTTACTAAAATGTGGGCATAGGGCTAAAGAAAGAAATATCAAATAGAAACCCAATATGATGAATAAGAGGGAGCAATTCAACAAAAGCAGTATTAGGAAAATCCTCCACGTAAGTGTGGCACTGGATAGCTCATTATATAAAAGTGTTTTTCATTACACAAATTCTAAATATCATTGTACTAGATCAACACAACAAACCCTTCGAGTTGACCTTACCAATTGCTCCTCCAGTTCATCTTCTTCTCCAAGTCCTAATTATTAAAGTCATAAGGAAAATTAATCAATGCAAATGGGATGTTCATGTTACATACAAAGAAAAGTGAAATATATTTTTCATTATTTGATGTTCTTGTTACATACAAAGAAAAGTGAAATATATTTTTCATTATTTGATGTTCTTGTTACATACAAAGAAGAATGAAATACACTAAACTAAGTTTTGGGTCTTTGCTATAATTATAGCAAACAGGTAAAGTACTATTGTTAGAGATATTTAACATCTTGACAAAATAACATTTCTGAGTAAACCTGATTCTTTGAGTTGTATCTCATCCACCTAAAATTTACCTTAAATTTCAGGCACAAGTGTATAAATTAAAACCTGTAAATAGGCTTTGCCCCAACTGGTCCATCTGTGTGTATTCTTCTATTGCAAGTGCATGTACTATCCCACAGTAGTGTAGTTCTCACTTGAAGTTGTCTTACACTAACCTGGTCCTGAAACTCAACTCAAAACCCATCACAAAAGACTTAGGAACTTGAACTATAAGTTTTGGTTGCACATACCAGGTACCTAAACCTTCAGAAAAACAGAGGGTGGGCACAAGGATGATTTAACCTGATTTAATGGGGTTCGTGGTACTTGGTACCAGTGGAAAAGTGTCCCACTAGACATGTTACATCCCACCTAGCAGGATCCGGTCATACCCGAATACCCATGTGGTGATACACTATAGGACTAAGGTTCAGTGCCAAATCCATACTACTATACAACATAGCATAATCAAAGGACAAGAAATAAATAAAGTAAAGAGTACTAATCAAGCAATCAAAATGTTATTACAGTTATCCTTGAATTAAAGTTGAATCACTAACCAAAGTTATTCAAATCTAACCATCAGAGTTAAAATAGGAATAGTTAGCAGTGGAAGTATATTTTCTTGAGAGGTTTCAAAAGTTAAGTAGCGCCCACATCTATCGGTTGAGTGAAGAAAATAAAGCACAAAGTTACAAGGGCAGCTACTAAATCATATGACATCTCCAATGTCTTAGAATGGCTGGACTTTGTAGGCACAGTCTGAACAGACACATGATTCACCATGTAGCTCTGTGTTCTCTGCCGTGGGCCCCTCGTAGGCCTCAAACGGCGGTAGACACTCCAAGTAAACGGGGTCCTCATAACTTGTAGTGAAATCTAAAAAGAACATACACATAAAAGGAATAAGTTCAACAGAACTTAGTGATGTCAACTTAATTACATGTCAAACATCCATTCACAATTCTCCACAACGAATTTATATAAATATAGTAGTAAGATGAATATTAATGAATACGCAATCATATCTAACTCTAATAATGAAGTCTCTATGGTAGACACACATTACGCTATACTCCATCTTCCCCTAGGTGGTCTTAGTCACTCTCCCTAAACAAGAAATGCCAATTGGGTTTTCTATGGTTGTTGGGTCAAGTCACATCAATCCATGGATGGGGATATCAGTCACCACTCTCTCATATCATCATTTGGCTTGAGAACTGGCATGTGTGTCAAGGACAACTCTAGGCCCAATGCATGGTCATACAATCTTGTATTATATGGTCCGGATATCATTCCTCAATGGGAGGCATCTGTTGGTCCGATATCCTTATCCACCTATAAAAGGGATCTTCAACGGGAGACATCTCTTGGATTCCAATTCTCAACCCTATGGTCATCTGCATATATATAGGCGGATGCTCTCGTGGCTTCCGCGCAGAAATCGCATATCCCGCTAAAAGTAACAGGAGCCCAAACTCTATACATATGCAATCCTGCCATCTCATGATGGCAGTGGGCTTGCTTAATGCTTACAAGACCCAACCACTGATATCATGGATTAATCGGCTTCAATACCCCTACCAGAAGGGTATAGTATTCATGGATTTACCTAGCCAACACATCTAGACATCTAGTATCCATGTACTTAGGTCTAACTGCATATATATATAGGGTCACCAGGGTAATGGGCGAGCCCACAACCCTAGTTGGCATATAAATATAAGAGGATAAGGTCCTACAATCCAATCCACACATTCACATCATTCTCATATCATAATTCATAAAATTTGAAATTAGAAACAAACATAAATGATAGAGCAAATTGCACAAGCACCCCAAAATAGAGCCATTAAAGCACTGACACCCCATTTTATGTTAAAAAAACACAGACACCCCAATTCAATAAACATACTAGTCCATTCTGTTATTGAAACAATTAGTCCACTGTTTATTTTTATTAAATTCCAAAAATGCCCTTACGTAAAAAAAGCCAAATGTATTCTCTCTCTTCACTCGGCTCTCCACCTCCGTCGATTACGCCTTGCTCCTAACACCGTCTTCCGGCTGCCTACGACGATATAATGGATTCGATCCAGTGGGTTCAGAACCAAGCTTCCCAGTCCACCGGCGAGCCATGGCTGAAGGACTATGTCGATTTCTCCAAGTTCTACCTCATGGGCAGCAGCGCCGGGGCTAACATGATCTATAGGCGGCGCTGCGGCTGGGGCGATGGGATCAAAATGTCACCCTTTGAAGATTAGTGGGATGATTCTGAATCAGCCCTTCTTCACTGGTGTCAAGAGGACAGAATCGGAGCTGAGAAAGATAGATGACCAGATTGTGCCGCTGCCGTCGACGGATCTGCTTCGGAATCGGAGGTAGCGGCGTTGAAGAGCCAGAGGTGGTTGGTTTGTTACGGCGCAGAGGATCCGATGGTGGATCGACAGAAGGAGTTTATGAAAATGCTAGAGCAGAGTGGTGTTGAGTTCGTGGCTTACTGCGAAGAACAGTGCATGGATGTGCAGGTGAAGTATACCAATTGCAGAAGCTTGTGGAACAGCTTCAACTAGCCGTTAAACCCTCCTACACCGTCGTTTTTGTTTTTCAAAAAACAAAAATGGAGGTAAAATGTGGAGGATGAGAATTGGAAGTGCCGGTTTGAATTGTAATGCAACCCAAATAAATGGAAACCCATTGGCCATAAAGTATTGATAGATTGATTACTTGAGAGCTGGTCCATTCCCAGAATCTAACAGATAATAAAATTGAGGAAGCAAACGAAATTAATCTCCCTCACATTTTTCTATTTCGTCTTCTGTTTCCCACTTTTTTTTGTTCGTTTCAACGAGGGTTCAAGTTTCGTTTTTTTCCTTTCCCTCTTTCAGATCTAAGGCCAAATCCTCTTCCCTCAACTAGCCGTTAAACCCCACCTTCCATTACCGTCCCTCCCTGCCTTGCACCTCCTTCGTGACCGTTTTGTTAGTTTATCTGTCCTGATTTCATTGTTGGGTTTCTAAGTTATCACTCAAAAGAGATATCGGCTGTTGAACCAGAGATAAAGCCAGAAGAGGAAAAAACGACGGTGAAGGAGGGTGGAGAGCCGAGTGAAGAGAGAGAATACATTTGGCTTTTTTTACATAAGGGCATATTTGGAATTTAATAAGAATAAACAGTGGACTAATTGTTTCAATAACAGAATGGACTAGTATGTTTATTGAATTGGGGTGTCTGTGTTTTTTAAACATAAAATGGGGTGTCAGTGCTTTAATGCCTCCATTTTGGGGTGTCTATGCAATTTGCTCTAAATGATATTACCTTCCATTTAAAATCACACTCAATTTATAATATAATATATGATATAAAAAATAATGAAGATTTAAATAATACCATCAATCATACAAAAAATGGTTAAGTATTTCCTCACCTTTCAAGCTAATATCAATCTCCATGTTCCAACGAAATACACAAAAGAGAGTGCAATTGACCCAAAATAACCCTAAAAACATAGGAATTTAAATGAGCAACAATTGGCAATTGAACGTGGTCAAGGGGGGGGGGGTTGAAACATGCATCCTTAATGGGGAGGTGTTGAGACTCACAAGGCCGGTCGACCGCCTAGTTTAGGGCTCCGGTCAGTTTGTCCATTTTGGCCCCAATTTGAAATCAAATTGAAATGGGACTTTGGGGGCTTGAATTTGATAGCATTAGGGTCCCCAACATACCTTTTAAACATCCCAATTGGTTCCTAATAAAAAAAAACCCCAATTTAGGCTCCTAGTGTCTACCTACAGGCATCTCAGAGAGGTTCAAATCGGTTTCAAATGCAAGGTATTGCGTGAACCAACTCTCACAAAGGTTGGGAAACATTAATGGGGCAAGGACAATCATTCAATGTTGCCCAACAATAACAAACACCACAACTATGCAATAAGCGCATCATAAATGCATCAAAAGAGGTGTTTACAAAGAGGGTTTTCGAGTCTCCTTACCTTATTGCGCGATTTCCTTTCTATCTCGCACTTTGACATCACCAAAGGAGTGAAGAAACTTCAAAATCCCAATCTCTTTCTCTCTCCCTCGTTCTCAGCCTCCTTCCAGCATAACAATGTGTTTATGAGGTTGGAGGAATATAAAATAGGTTTAAACCCGAAATTCCGAATCTGACATGAAACTGGGCAAGGGCGGTCGACCTAGCAGGTCAACCGCCTTCAACCAATTGGCCATTTTTCTCCTTCATGAGAAGGCCAATTACGAGGGGCTTTGGAGGGTAGAAAGGTCTTTTCAAGGCCTGATCAATGATATAGTTTACCTCGGAATTCAAGTCCTCTAGCATAGGTTTATGGGCATGCCAAAACCTCCTCTTTATGTCTTC